>NW_006921881.1:181001-182378 GCF_000298275.1 Orycteropus afer afer
TGTTAAAACCAGTTTGCAAATGTCTTTAAAAGTTAAATATACATTTGCCATATGACCCGGCAATTTCAATCCTTGGAATCTACCTGAGACAACTGAAAATATATGTCCTGTTAAAGTTACATATGCAAATGTTCACTGCAGCATTAATCATAATGGCCTCAAAAGGTCAGCAATCAAATACCCATCAAATAGTGCACGGATGAACAAAATGTGCTGTATTCATAAAATGGAATATTGTTAAATGATAAAAAGAATAAAATGTCTTTAAACTAAACATGCTACAAAATGAAAGAAATTAAAACACATTATACTAAATGAAAGACCAAAACCAAACTCACTGCCACCGAGTCAATTCTGACTCATAGCAACCCCCATTGGCTTTCCAAGGGTGTAAATCTTTACAGAAGCAAATTGTCCCATCTTTCTTCCCTGAAGTGGCTGATGGGTTCAAACCACGGATGTTTTGGTTAGCAGCCAAATGCCTTAACCACTATACCACCAGAGCTCCTTTCAAATGAAAGAAGCCAGACACAAAAGATTATATGTCATATGATTCCATTTACATGAATTATCCAGTAAAAGCAAATTTCTAGACACAGAGAGCAAATCAATGGGAGTTTAGGGCTAGGTGTGCAAGAGAGGATTAGCTCTAAACAGGGAAAAATTTTCAGTAACAAAATGTCCTAAAACTGGATTGTGGTGACACTGGCAGAACCAGTACCAGAGCCTGATGCCACTGAATTGACTGCTCCATAGAGTGTCAGTGGCTAATTTGTCAGAAGTAGATCATCAGGTGAATTGGAGCCCCTGGGTGTTCTCAAGCCTCCAACCTTTGAGTTAGTGGTCAAGTGGGTTAACCTTTTGTGCCACACTAGATAAAATTTTATATACATGTCCAAGATGAAATATAAAAAGTGGATCATTGTACCACGGTAATAGAAAAGGAAAAAAACAACACATTCTGAATTTTCAGATAGAGAATACATATATTTTGTTATACCCACATAAATGAATAATAAATAAATGAATGGACTAGGACTATTATTGTGGATCATAAACAAACAAACAAACAAAAATCATAAGCAATAGTGCCATTGAGGATGAAGAAAGTTACAAAGGCCATCACTGCCAACCTAAGGATAGGAAAAAATATATAAAGTAATTAAAATGGATAAACTAGGAAAAAAATCATTTTTAAAGATTTCAAAGAGCTATAGATGCAAACAATATAAAAATGTCACCTTCCAGAGACAGACAAGTTGTGCAGGAAAAGATTTCCACTCTCCTCCCTGGGGTGATCTGCTAAATGTAACATGGGTGTAAGGAAGACTGGGCTTATCACAGTAAGGGAGATTTGAATGGAGTGAGGAGAAATCA
>NW_006921881.1:184652-185247 GCF_000298275.1 Orycteropus afer afer
CATTTTCCTAAGATAAATTTCTCTCTATATACATATATATAAGCTTTACTGGTTGTTTCTCTAGAGAACCCAGTCTAACACAATGGCACAACTTGAAGAATATAATCAATGCCACTGAATCGTACGTGTAGAAATTGTTGAATTGATATATGTTCTGCTGTGTATATTTTCAACAACAACAATAAAATAAAATAAATTATTTAAAAAAACCCATCAAAGTAGGAAAAAAAAAAATCTAAAGATTATAGCCAAGAAAACCCTGTGGAAGAATTCTACTCTATAACACATGGGGTCATGATGATTCAGAACCTACTCAATAACAACTTACACTAAAAAAAATAATTTTTTAACTTCCTGTTTTGTTTTGTTCTGTTCTAATTGGAATGGTCAGGCACTGATAACACATTACAAATGTTTTGGTATCCTTTTATATTTGGTATCCTTTTAAGTTTCTAATTTAATACTCTATTATGTACTCTCCGAAGAGTAAATTATAAATCATAATAAAATAGGGCCTTAAACTTGTAAGATGCATTTTTATTTATTATTTTTTGAGGATAGAGACCATTGGAATGAAGGAATGAAATGATAAGGG
>NW_006921881.1:185767-186901 GCF_000298275.1 Orycteropus afer afer
GTAACAATTAATTATGTGCAAATGAGTTGGGAGTCCCCAACTCATTACCTGGCAACAAACCTCAGAAAAGGAGGGGGCGTGATAGTCAGTCATGCATATTCGTTGAATCATGCATTTGTACTGGACCCTAATGACCATGAGATCATAGACCTAGAAGCTTCCTCTTTTGGGACTTCCTGCAGTGGTGAGACCATCTTAGGCACAGGAGAGCATGGCACATCCCTTGGGGAAATGGAGGTCCCCTGCCAGGAACTCTCCCAGACCACATCTAATGTGTTTCTTCTTCACTTGTATCCTTTCTGGTTGTAACAAATGGGTAACTGTAAGTATAGGTAATAGTCTCCATGAATTTCATAAGCCTTTATTAAGAGAATTAAGGAAGCTGCAAAGGGCAATGACACTTTTACCTTAGATAAAAAGAAAAAAAAAAAAACTCTTGATTTGCAATCATGTTCCCTCCTCCACCTGTACTCCTAAGCACATCAAATCACACACTTGTCCAAACAGCTGTCTTCAACTATCAAAACCAAAAAAACCAAACTCATTGCCGTTGATTCGGACCCGACTCAAAGTAACCCCTCCTTGGGTTTCTGAAACCACATCACTACAGAAGTAGATTGCCCAACCTTCCTTCCCAGAAGTGGCTAGTGGGTTTGAACCACCAGCTTTCTGGTTAGCAGTCAAATGCCTTAGGCACTATGCCAACAGAGCTTCCATGGCTAATTCAGAGAAAGGCTATAAAAGGCAGTTAATTTGTAAAGACTCCAGCTATCGGTGTTTGGTGGTCAGGAAAGACTACTCAGGTAGTTAATGAAGAAGGACAGAACCTTTCCAACTTGTGACCTTGTCTCAGGGGTGAGAGACAGAGAGAGAAGAGATGGGTGATTATGTAGACTGGTATCTGATGACCTTGTCCCAGGTGGCCAGAGTGTTATGACCTGGCTCAGAGTGGCCAGGGATGAGGTTTGTGAAAACATCATTGTACTGTTTTTGGCTTCCGTTATCGCTGCTGAAAGAAAGTCAATAGTTAGTCTAAGTCTCACTCTTTGACAGTATACTGCCTTTTACCCATCTGGCTGCTTTTAAGATATTCTCTTTATCTTAGGTATTCTATAGTTTCACTATGATAAGTCT
>NW_006921881.1:189121-190375 GCF_000298275.1 Orycteropus afer afer
GGCAGTATCACTACAGAAGTAGATTGCCCTACCTTCCTTCTGAGGAGTGGCTGGTGGGTTTGAACTGCCTGCCTTCTGGTTAGCAGTCAGATACTTTAGGCACTACGCTACCAGAGCTCCTGACTATCAGCTTAGGCCTCATGATATCAGACTGAATCATGTCAAGTTTCTTGATTTCATTATGTGGCAAATTTGTACACAGTCACAACTTTCCACCACTCTTTGATTAGGACATTTGTGGAAAGTTCAAGTATCTCCTCAGCTTCCCAAGAAGGTTTATACTTAGGTTTCATAAGTGACATTGCAACAATGATCTGCCAGAAGTGTTCCAAAGATTCCTGCATGCCACAAATCTCTCCCAATATTTTCATTTACTTCTTGACCATTCATTAACCCATCTGTAATTTTACAAGTCACATGACAATTTAATTCTTTATTGTAATAGTGACTATTCTTTTAACTAATAGAGAGGGCAATTAGATGGACTCTTAGAAACTTATGTAGGTAAACATACCAGTGCAATATGGGAGCACAGTGAAGAATTGACATCTGATAGTCCAAAATCACATGGCTGTAAGTGGAAAGAACATAGTCAAGATTAAAGATATCACAGGGTCAGGAATAGCAATCAAGGAAATGTTGACAATTAAAGACCTTTGTCTTTGACTGTTGCTATAAAGGGAAAATAAGGTTCCTGGATAGTGCAAACAGTTTGAACTCAGCTGCTAATCTAAAGTTGGTGGTTCTAACTCATCCAGCAATGCTGGTGAAGGAAGACCTGGTGATCTGTTTCCATAAATATGTTGTTGTTGTTGTTGTTAGGTACCATTGAGATGGTTCTAACTCATAGCGACTCTGTGAACAACAAAACAAAACACTGACCAGCCCTTCACCATCCTCATGATAATCGCTGTATTTGAGCCCATTGTTTCAGACCATGTGTCCATCCATTTTGTTAAGGGTCTTCCTATTTTTCCCTGACTGTCTATTTTACCAAGCATGATGTTCTTCTCCAGGGACTGGACTCTCCTGAAAACACGTCCACAGTACGTGAGAAG
The DNA here is from genome assembly GCF_000298275.1 of Orycteropus afer afer. NCBI lineage: Eukaryota > Metazoa > Chordata > Mammalia > Tubulidentata > Orycteropodidae > Orycteropus > Orycteropus afer. Next base: position 190,180 of record NW_006921881.1, read on the forward strand.
AAGTCTCACCATCCTTACTTCTAAGGAGCATTCTGGCTATATTTCTTCCAAGACTGATTTGTTCATTCTTCTGGAAGTCCAAAGGATCTTCAGTATTCTTCACCAACACCATAATTCAAAGGCATCAATTCTGCTGTCTTTCTTATTAACTGTACAGCTTTTGTATGCATATAGCAAAAAAAAAAAAAAAAAAAAA
>NW_006921881.1:190715-191304 GCF_000298275.1 Orycteropus afer afer
AAAAAAAAAAACTATCATTGAGTAGATTCTGACTCTTAGCGTTAGGTTAGAGTAGAACCTATAGGTTAGAGTAGAACTGCCCAACAGGATCTCCAACACTATAAATCTTTATGGAAGCAGACTGCCTTATCTTTCTCTTGTGGAGTAGCTGGTGGCTTTGAATCATTGACCTTCTGGTTAGGAGCCAAATGCTTTAACCACTACACCACCAGATTGAAAGGACCATGTCTTGGGTTAGGTGCAGCTTAGACCTCCAGGTGACACCTTTGCTTTTTAATACTTTAAAGAGGTCTTTTGCAGCAGATTCACTGAATGCAATACATCTTTTGATTTTTTTTGAAATGCATTTTATTGAAATATAATTTATGTACAGTGAAATACACAAAACTAAAATAACATGGGTCAATGCATTTTTTGTTGTTGTTGTTGTAGTGTTCCCTCCCCTCCCCTCCCACCCTTGGCAACCAACAAAGAAAGTTTCCCTCCATATATAAGCCTTTCCTTGACCCTCCACAACATCAAATTAATACTATATTTGTCCTTCTGTGATTGACCTATTTCACTCAACATAATGTCCTCCAAGTTCATC
>NW_006921881.1:193344-193985 GCF_000298275.1 Orycteropus afer afer
TGCAGTGACTTGCCCATGATTTTCATTTTCTGTGTTTTGTTTGTATGTTATCTATGTAAGCAGGGTATGTGCTGTGCCCCTCTATTCACTAGTTGGCAGCACTTATGCACTCACCACCTGTCTCCTTTCCCATTGTCAGCCTTCCATATATCCCTGCTGTCCTTGGCAAATAGAGACTATTCTTAGGTTCCTGGAATTCAAATGAAAATGCTGTCACTTTAAAATCCAAAATGGCTGGCTCTTATAAAGATTCAAAATGGCTGTGCCCTCAGTCACTTTAAATATCCAAAATGACCACTGCTTGTAAACATTCAAAATGGTTGCACCCTCGGTCACTTTAAATATCCAAAATGACCACCACTTGTAAACATTCAAAATGTCTGCACCCTCCAGACAGTGGAAATTCCACAGCCTAGGTTGCCTCCCTCCGTCTAGTCATAGACCACCAGCACAGTCATCCCTGCAGCCCTTGGCAACCAGAGCTGATCTTTAGGTCAATGCTCAGGTCCCAACACCACTCGAAAATATTCAGGCTGTTGGTTCCATAAGCATAGCTGACAGTCCACTGCTCCAACCGTCTCCATACTCACTGTTTTCATTCAGATTTTTCCTCTAGTTAGTGCCTAATCCACTTCTGTATC
>NW_006921881.1:196996-198038 GCF_000298275.1 Orycteropus afer afer
CAATACCAGTCCACCTCAGCTCACTAATGCCTAGGATATGAATCTTTATGCATTCCATTTCATTTTTTACAACTTTCAATTTTTCTAGATTCATACATCGTACTTTCCACATTCTGATTATTAATGTATCTTTGCAGCTGTTTCTTCTGGTTTTGAGTTGTGCCACATCAGCAAATGAAGTCCAGAAAACTTTACTCCATCCATGTCATTAAGGTCAACTCTATTTTGAGGAAGTAACTCTTCCTTGGATGTATTTTGAGAGCTTTCCAACCTGAAGGCTGGTCTTCTGGCACTATATCAGTCAATGTTTCCCTGCTATTCATAGGTTTCCAGTGACCAATTTTTTCAGAAGTGGACCTGGCCACATCCTTCCCAGTCTTTCTTAGTCTGGAAGCTCCACTGAAATCTCTTCACCATGGGTGACCCTGCTGATATTAGAAATCCTGGTAGCATAGCTCCTAGCATCACAATAACACACAGCCACCACAGTACAACAAACTGGCAGATATGTGGCAGAGCACTCACTAGATGTTAATTTTAAAGTCTCTGTTCAGGACCATTGCAGTTCAATGTCAGCAGTGTCTTCCTAACTGAGGAAACTGCAGTACTCTCTGGCTCCATGGTGACTGTGCTCTGTGCAAGGCTATTGATTAATTGATCACCTATTCTTGCCATATCATCTTTGGGAACATTTCCACCTGTGTTCTCAATATCACCACTGACATGTTCCCATCACTCCAGGAATGCCCAACAGGGGACTCATTGTCCACGCTCAGTATGTTTTTGATGTCAACTTCCTCTAGTTTATTTAAACTTCACCTGATAAATTTTCATCATATATTGAGAGGTTCGATATAATTTCTTCTCATTGGTGACATGAGAGTTCTTAAAATCTTCATCTGCTCACTCATTTACAAAATCAGCATAGCCCAAAGTCTGTGCTAAACATTTATTAAGGTTAATTTATTATTAGCATCTTAACAAGCACCAAAAACCAAACTCACTGCCATCAAGTCAGATCCAACTCATAGCAACCCCTCCT
>NW_006921881.1:198572-199999 GCF_000298275.1 Orycteropus afer afer
CTCTCTCTCTCTCTCTCTCTCTCTCTCTCTCTATATATATATATATATATATACTTTGCTGGGTCTTTGTGTTTCTCTAGAGAACCCAATCTAACACAGGCACTATGCCACCAGAGCTCCTAACAAGCACTAGCAATTGACTTTTTTCAGAAAGTTTTGGATTCTTAAACAGCTGTAAACCACAGCAAGCATAGAATTTAAAAACTGTTTATAGCTCTGGGCTGCTAGCCTAAAGTGGTTTCTACCAACTACTCTGTGGAAGGTAGATGTGGCAGTCCATAAAATTGTTGTTGTGTGCTGTTTAATCAATTCAAACTCATAGAGACTCCATGTGACAGATGAGAACTGCTCCAAAGGGTTTTCTAGGCTGAAATCTTATGGAGTGGCTGGTGGGTTTGAACTTCCAATCTTCAAGTTAGCAGCCTAGTATTTAACCATTGTGCTGGCAGGGCTCCTTCCATAAAGATTATAGGTTTGGAAACTCTGCAGGGCAGTTCTACTCTGTCCTTTAGAATTACTCTGAGTTGGAATTGACTTGACTGCAATGGTTTGCTTCATGGACAAAGGCTTCAATATATATGTATCACTAGGAGAAATTAAAAACCATTAAGCTTTGCTTTTTAGACCAAGCTCAGAAAGAGTGTGAGTGGAGCAGTTGTACACAAACAATAAACTTTTACAATTTCTCCCATTTTAGCTTGTCTATAATGAACTTAAGCCACTGATACAAAGTAATTAATAAACCTGTCAGAAATGATACCTTTGTTATTGATATTTTTTCCTTTTTAAAAATTAATGCACAAGTAAAATATTTACTCCTTTCATTATCCTCTATTACAGAACTCCACACGTATCCTTTTTTGACATTTCTCACTCCTGTACAAATTCTTGTGTATTTGAATTTTACCTACCACTTTCTCTAAAATGTAAGCGCCATGAGTGGACAGGAGAAATCTGTTTGAACCTCTTTTGGATTTCCAGGGGACAGCACAGGGCTGGCACAAGGTCAGGACGAAAGAAGTCTCTACAGAATGAAGGAAGTAGGAAATGTTTCGAGGACCAGGTGAATTATCTATTGATGATTATCTTTAGGATTCTAGTGTTTTTTCAGAGAAATGGGTTCTCTACAAAGTAAGATTATTAACACATTGCTTTGATTAATCACTTTCTTCAGTTTGTGGTTTATAGTTTGAGTCTATTATTTTTTACATTAAGAATTTAAACACTTTTATTAAATGAGTTATTGCAAAATTGTTAGTAATGATTTTGTAACTTACCATTTTGTGATATATTTAAATGTTGGCTCCTAAGTGTCTCCTTCTTTTTAAAAAGTAATTGTATTTCCTGAGGATCTGCTAGCATCTGGGACTGTCTAAAGCATTAAGCACACGTATTAATCAGCCCCAGGCCCTACCCTGACCTCAAAA
>NW_006921881.1:207835-209025 GCF_000298275.1 Orycteropus afer afer
GCAGAAATGGAAGGAATCAAATATCATCAAGTAGTGAATGTATAGACAAAATGTGCTATATTCATTAAATTGAATAATGTTAAACAATAAAGAGGAAAAGATGCTGACATATGCAACAACATGGATGAACTTCAAAAACATTTTACTAAGTGAAAAAAAAAGCAGACACAAAAGACTATTTGTCATATGATTTCATTTATACAAAATACTTAGAAAATGCAAATTTATAAACACTGAATTCAGATTAGTGAGTGCCTAAGGCTTGGAATGAGGATGTAATTTACCTGTAACAGGAAACTTTTTGGGTGATAAAAATGTTCTAAAGCTGGATTGTAGTAATAGTGGCACAAATCTATAAAGTTACTAAAATCATTGAAATTTATACATACACTGTGTGAATTTTGTGGTACATAAATTATATCTTAATAAGTCTGTTAAATTAATCTTTCAAGAAAAATTCTTCCTAGTCAGGACAAAAAAAATAATCCAGAAACATAAAGGAAAAAATATATTTGAATGAAAATTTAAAATTTCTTTGCATGGGGAAAATGACAAAATTAAATAAATACGTAAACTTCAGGGAAAAATTTGCAACAGAAAAGTCAGATATTTGGCTAAATTTCTTATTATGTAAAATTGTCAACAAGTCATTAAATAAATGAACTATAATCCAACCTAAAATTGGGCAAAGAAACTCTTTACAGAAGAGAATATGCTAATGGGCAATAAAATATATGCTCAAGGGTGGGGAAGATAGCGTCATAACTATAACCCACATTTGTTCCCTCTACCAACTTAATCCTTGAATAAGTAGGTAAAGCAGATAGAAATAATGATACTGTAGTTATGAGCAACTAAGCGGTTCAAACCCACCAGCCACTCCTCAAAAGGAAGATTGGGCAATCTACTTCTGTAGTGATATTGCCTCGGAAACCCAAGGAGAGGTCACCATGAGTCAGATCTGACTCCACGGCAGTGAGAGTGAGAAGAAGAATATAAAGTGTTAGATTTGGTGAAGGCAAAGAAAAAGAATAGATTAAACAGCTGGGAAAAAATAAACAAACCCCCATCTAGCCAGAGGAGACAAAGACAGAGACAGAGAGGACTCATTAGAAATACAAAAAAGGTCGACAGAAGGAAGGAGAAAAAAAAATCACAGAACCCACAGAGACACTGGAGACTCAGAATAC
>NW_006921881.1:214625-215564 GCF_000298275.1 Orycteropus afer afer
TATATGTGAACTGCTGTATGAAAAGTGAATTTATTATGTAAATCTTCACCCAAATCAAAATAAAATTAAAAAAAAAAAAAAACTACACTGTCTGTGTAGCATTGCTGACTGAATTGTTGTGCCCAAATGCAGAAAACAGGGGCTCACTACTGTTGTCTTTTTTTTTTCTTCTTTTTCTTTTTTCCTCTTCTCCCCTGTCTCTTCCAATTGAAGGAACACATTAAACCACCACCAGGCAACAGGAGTTATTACACTGAACACTTCACCCAGTCTGTAACACCAATAACTCTTGTGCCACAGAATCAACAACAGACAGTGGGCAAAATCTACTCCAAATCCCCTCAATATGTCCCTCAACTTACGAGGGTGAAGTCAAGACATTCTCAGACAAACAGAAATTAAGGGAATTTGTGAAAACCAGACCAATCCCACAAGTAATGTTAAAGGGAGTCCTTCCAATAGAAAGCCCACAACAAAGAATGACAAATTAAAATGAGGACATTTGACATCATCACTTACAAACCAAACCAGAAACAGATGCTCAAAATAAGTTCATAAAATAATGCAAACAGAGAAATAAGGGAGTCAATCTTCAGACAACATCAGCAACAAAGCAAGTAAAGGGAATAAAAGTTTTGATTTCAAAACTTCCAAATGGAGAGGAAGATAGGACATCTTTATAGAACTGAGTGTTTTAAACTTAAGGAGATAAGAATTTACTTCAGGATAACCACAAAGAAAATTAACAATTCCCCTAAGCAAACTCAGAAAGAAGAAAAACACATGGGCTTAGTAAGCACAAACCCAACAATAATGAAAAAAGAAAAGAAACACTTGATAACAAAATGAGTCAGCACAGAAAAATATTTGGAACAAAGGGCATCACCAGCAACACAAAAAACAGAATAGAATGACAGCAATAAATCCATACCTATCACT
>NW_006921881.1:216549-220402 GCF_000298275.1 Orycteropus afer afer
GGCATATATGATGCTAAAAGATCAATTGACCATGAAGACATCACCATAATTAACATTTATGCACCCAATGAAAGTGCTCCAAAGTGCATAAAGCAAATATTAACTAAATTGAAAGGAAAAATAGACAACTCTACAATAGTAGTAGGAGACTTTAAAACACCACTTTCAAGGAAGGACAGAACAACTAAAAAAACTTGAGATACAGAACTCAACAATACAATCAAACAACTTGACTTCACAGACATATACAGAGTACTCCACCCAACAAAAGCACAATACGCATTCTTCTCCAGTGCACATGGATCATTCTCCAGAATAGACCATATGTTAGGACACAACACAAGCTTCAATAAATTAAAATATACATATATAGATATAGATAGAGATGTTGTTGTTGTTGTTATGTGCCGTCGAGTCAGCCCTGACTCATAGCGACCCCTCCTTGGGTTTCCGAGATAGATATATATATATTGAATTAATACAAAGCATCTTTTCAGACCACAATACTATAAAATTAAAAATCAATAAGAGAAAGAATAAAGAAAAAATATCAAATGTGTGGAAATTGAATAAAATAGTGCTCAAAAACTACTGGGTAATAGAAGAAATAAAGTGTGAAATTAAAAAAAAAAAATCCCTAGAAACAAATGAGAATGAAGATACAACTTACCAAAACTTCCTTTGGGACACAGTGAAAGCAGTACCCAGAGGTACTGCTTATTTATAGCAATAAATGCACACAACAAAAGAGAGGAAAGAAACAAAATCAACACTCCAGCTCAACTCCAACAATTAGAAAAAGAGCAACAAAAGAAACCTACAGTTTCCAGAAGAAGTAAGGAAATAATTCAGATCAGAGCAAAAATAAATGAAATAGGAAAACAGAGAAAATCAACAAAACTAGAAGCCGATTCTTTAAAAAGATGAACAAAATTGACAAACCACTGGCAAATTTAACAAAGGAAAAGAAAGAGAAGATGCAAATAATACAAATAATAAATGAAAAGGGTGATATCACAACAGAACCACTGAAACTAAAAAAAAAGATAATAACAGAATATTATGAAGAACTGTCCTCCAACAGATTTGAGAACCTAGAAGAGATGGGTAAGTTTCTAAAATGCAAGACTTACCTAATCTATCTCAGTCAGAGATAGACTACTTGGACAGACCCATAACAAAAGAAGAAATTGAGGAAGTCATAAAAAAAATTTCTCACAAAAAAGAAGTCCTGGCCCAGATGGCTTCACTAGAGAATTTTACCAAACATTCAGGGAAGAATATTCAAACTATTCCAGAACATATAAAAAGATGAAATACTCCCAAATTTATTTTATGAAGCAAATATAACATTGATACTGAAAACAGGGAAAGACACCACTAAAAAGGAAAACTACAGACCAATGTCCCTCATGAATATAGATGCAAAAATCTTCATCAAAATCCTAGCCAACAGAGTCCAACAACCTATCAAAAAAATAACACATCATGGCCAAGTGGGATTCATATCAGATATGCAAGGATGTTTCAACACCAGAAAAACAATCAATGTAATACACCACACAAACAAACCAAAAGAAAAGTACCATATGATCGTATCAATAGACACAGTAAAGGCATTCAGTAAAATTCAACACCCATTCCTGTTCAGAATTCCCAGTAAAACAGGAATAGAAGGGAAAATCTTCAACATAATAAAGGGCATATATATGAAGATAACAGTCAACATTATTTTTAATAGAGACTCAAACCATTCCCCTGGTGAATGGGAAACAGACAAGGATGTCCTCTGTCACCAGTTATATTTAACATTGCATTAGAAGTCCTAGCCAGGACAATAAGACAAGAAAGAGAAATAAAAGGCATTCAAATTGGCAAAGAGGAAGTAAAGCTATCTCTATTTGCAGATGACATGATCCTATACATAGAAAACTCAAGAGACTCAGCAAAAAAATTACTGGAACTAATAGAAAGTTTCAGTAAAGTGGCAGGATACTAGGTCAACACACAAAACTCAGTTGGATTCCTCTACATCAACAAAGAGGCCTCTGAAAAGGAAATAAAGAAAACAATACCATTTACAATAGCTAACAAAAAGATAAAATATTTAGGAATAAATCTTACCAGAGACACAAAAGACCTATTCAAAGAAACTATAAAACACTACTACAAGAAACTATAAGAGATTTAAATAAATGGAAGAACTTGCCTTGTTCATGGGTAGGAAGACTGAATATTGTGAAAATGTCAATATTATCCAAAGCAATCTACACATTCAACACAATCCCAATCCAAATACCATCAACATTTTTTTAAGGATATGGAAAACACTATTATTAACTTCATATGGAAAGGAAAAAGACCTTGGATAAGCAAAGCACTACTGAAGAAGAAAAACAAAGTAGGAGGTCTCACATTACCAGATCTCAAAACCTACTGTAAAGCCACAGTACTTAAAACAGCATGGTATTGGTTCAATGATAGATAGAACAGTGGAACAGAATCAAAAACCCAGAAATAGACCCATGCATCTATGAACAGCTGATCTTTGACAAAGGACCAAAACCCATTAAATGGGGAAGAGATAGCCTCTTTAGCAAATGGTGCTGGCAAAATTGGATATCCACTTGCAGCAAAATGAAAAAAGACCCATACCTCATCTCATACACAAAAATAAACTCAAGTTGGATCAAAGACTTAAATGTAAAACTCAAAATTATAAAGCTCACCAAAGATAAAATAGGGGCAAATCTAGGAACACTAATTTACGGCATAGACTATCGAGCATAATCCAAAATGCACAAGAAGTGGAAGAGAAGATAGATGACTGGGACCTTTTAAAAATTAATTTCTTATGTGCATCAAGGGTGGGCATGTGGCTTGGGGCCTCTGGGGTGGCTTTATTTAAGGACACACCCCCAGATGGGGGGGAAGTGAGTTGAGCAGTTAGGAACAACTAAGGGAGATGAATTTATCTGTCAGTTTGTCATCTTGTGGTAGCTTGCACATTGCTGTGAGGCTGGAGGCTATCACTGGTGTTGCAAAATGCCAGCATGGTTATCCATGGTGGACAGTTTTCAGCAGAGCTTCCAGACTAAGACAGACTTGGAAGAAGGAAGAAGCCATCCACTTCCTAAACAATTGGCCAATGAAAACCTTGTGAATAGCAGTGAAACATTGTCTGATGTATTACTGGAAAAGTTTATGAATAGCCCTGAAACACTGTTTGATATAGTGCCAGAAGATGAGCCCATCAGGTTGGAAGGCACTCAAAATTTGACTGGGGAAGAGCTGACTCCTCAGAATAGAGACAATGTTAATGATGGATGGAGCAAAGCTTTCGGGACCTCCATTGATTGATGTAGCATGATTCAAAATGAGTAAAACAGCTGCAAACACCCATTAATAATTGGTACATGGAATGTACAAAGTATGAATGTAGGAAAATTGGAAGTTGTCAAAAATGAAATGGAATGCATAAAGATCGATATCCTAGGCATTAGTGAGCTGAAACGGACAGGTTTTGGCCATTTTGAATTAGACAATTATATGATCTACTATGCCGGGAATGACAAATCAAAGAAGAATGGCTTGGCATTCATTGTCACAAAGACTGTTTCAAGATCTGTCCTGAAGTACAATGCTGTCAGTGATAGGATAATATCCATACACCTACAATGAAGAGCAGTTACTACTACTATTTTTCAAATCTATGCACCAACCACCAAAACCAAAGATAAGGATATTAAAGATTTCTACCAACTTCTGCAGTCTGAAATTGACCAAACGTGCAATCAAGATGTGTTGATTATCACTGGTGACTGGAATGCAAAAGTTGGAAACAAAGAAGAGT
>NW_006921881.1:221367-237828 GCF_000298275.1 Orycteropus afer afer
GAGATGTTTCAACAAATGGATGCTTCACTGGAGGCACTCACTCAACTATGCCAAGAGATTTGGAAAACAGCTACCTGCCCAACTGACTGGAAGAGATCCATATTTGTACCCACTCCAAAGAAGGGTGATCCTATAGAATGTGGAAATTATCAAACAATATCATTAATATCACATGCAAGTAAAATCTTGAAGATAATTCAAAAATGGTTTCAGCAATATACTGACAGAGAGCTTCCAGAAATGCAAGGTGGATTCAGAAGAGGACGTGGAACAAGGGAGACCATTGCTGATGTCAGATGGATCTTGGCTCAAAGCAAAGAATACCAGAAAGGTGTCTGTGTTTTATTGACTATGCAAAAGCATTTTATTGTGTGGATCATAACAAATTGTGGATAACATGGAGAAGAATGAGAATTCCAGAACACTTGACTGTATCATGAGGAACCTGTACTTAGATCAGAAAGCTGTCATTCAAACAGAACAAGGGGACACTGCATGATTCAAAATCAGGAAAGGAGTGCATCAGGGTTGCATCACTTCACCATACTTACTCAATTTGTATGATGAGCAAATAATTCAAGAAGCTGGATTATATGAAGAAGAACATGGCATTAGGATTGGTGGAAGACTCATTAACAACCTGCAATACTCAGATGACACAATTTTGCTTGCTGACAGTAAGGATGATTTGAAGTGCTTACTGATGAAGACTACAGTCTGCAGTATGGATTACATCTCAATATAAAGAAAACAAAAATCCTTACAACTGGTCCAATAAACAGCTTCATGATGGATGGAGAAAAGATTGAAGTTGTCAAGGACTTCATATAAGTTGTTTCTACAATCAACACCAATTGAAGCAGCAGTCAAGACAACAGATGACATATTGAATTGGGCAAATCCGCTGCAAAAGACCTCTTTCAAGTGCTGAAGAGCAAAGATATCTCCTTGAAGACTAAGGTGCACCTAACCCAGACCATGGTATTTTCAATTGCCTCTTAGGCATGTGAGAGCTGGACGATAAGAGTTGATGCTTTCAAGCTGTGGTGTTGGAGAAGAATGCTAAGAGTACCATGGACTACTAAAAGGACTAACAGGTCTGTCCTGGAAGAAGCGCAGCTGGAATGCTCCTTTGAAGCGAGGATGGCCAGACTTCGTCTCACAGACTTTGGTCATGTTGTTAGGAGGAACCATTCCCTGGAGAAGGATATCATGCATGGTAAAATGGAGGGTCACGAATAAGGGGAAGGCCCTCAATGAGATGGATTGACACAGTGGTTGCAATGATGGGTTCAGGTATAGCAAGGATAGTGAGGCTGGCACAAGACTGGGCAGTGTTTTGTTCTGCTGTGCATAAGGTTGTTATGAGTTGGAGATGACTCGACAGCCCCTAACAACAACAACATGCACATCAAAAGACTTCTCCAAAAATGTAAGAAGAGAACCTACGGATTGGGAAAAAATATTTGGCTATCACATATCTGACAGAGGACTATCTCCAAAATGTATAGAAAACTTCTACACCTCAACACCAAAAAGACAAACCATCCAATTCAAAAATGGGCAAGGGACATGAACAGACACTTCACTAAAGATGATATACTGGCAGCCAACAAACATATGAGGAAATGGTCCCAATCATTAGCCATTAGAGAGCTGCAAATCAAAATAACAATGAAATATCATCTCACCTCAGCAATAATAGCAAAGTTCAATAAGACAAAAAAATAACAAATGCTGGCAAGGTTGTAGAGAGACTGGAACCCTCATACACTGATGATGGGACTATAAAATGACACAACCACTGTGGAAAGCAGTATGGCAATTCCTTAAAAAGTTGGAATTAGAAATACCATTTGATCTAGCAATCCCATTACTAGGTATATATCCTAAAGATGTGAGAGCCAGGACAAGAACAGATACATGCACACCCATGTTCATTGCAGCACTATTTACACTAGCAAAAAGATGGAAACAACCTAGGTGCCCATCAACAGAAGAATGGATAACCAAACTATCCCCCCAAAGAGGCATGGCTATGAGTTGGAACCCACACGGCGGCAGTGAGTTTTTGTGTTTTTTTTTTTTTTTTTTTAGTACACATGGCATGACTCATAGCAACCCCTCCTTGGGTTTCCAAGGCTATTTCTCTATAGAAGTAGATTGCCCAATCTTCTTTCTGAGTGGCTGGTGGGTTTGAACTGCCAGCCTTCTGGTTAGCAGTCAAAATCTTAGACACTACACCACTGGAGCTTCCACACATGGCATTAATATGTACCTTTTCATGCCTATTATTTAGAGAGCTATGAAAATCATGTTTTTTTAACATAAACAAAACATGAATTTGTACCAAAAAATCCTCATTAAAAAAAATCCAATATCATCATGGACAAAAGGCATAAGGAGGCATTTTATGAAAGAGGATGAAAATATATTCAACATCATCAACCACTAGATAGATGAGAATTGAAAACATGATGAAATATCACTACACATCTATTAGAAAACCTAAAATAATTTTTTTACATCCTGACAATGACAAATGCTGATGACGATGCAGGGAAACATACCTGGATCACTCATACACTGATGGTGGGAATGTAAAACAGTAAAGACCCTCCGGAAAACAGCTTCTTAAAAAACTAAAAATACATTTACCATCCAAACCAAAACCAAACCCACTACTGTCGAGTTGATTCCAACCCATCTCACTGCCAACAAGTCGTTTACAACTCGTAGCGACCTCTCCTTGGGTTTCTGAGGTGGTATCTCTACAGAAGTAGATTGCCCAGTCTTCCTTCCGAGGAGTGGCTGGTGGGTTTGAACTGCCAGCCTTCTAGTTAGCAGTCTAATGTCTTAGGCACCAGAGTAGAAATGCCCCCAAAATACTTCCAAGGCTATAAATCTTTGTGGAAGATCTTTCTCCCATGGAGCAGCATATGAATTAAAACTACTGACCTTTCCCCAGCAGCTGAGCACTTTAGCCACTGTTTCACCAAGGCTCTCTTAGAGTTACTACACAAACCAGTAATCACAGTCCTGAGCCTTTATCCTAGAGAAATGAAAACTTACGTTCACACAAAAACCTTACATGTATATTGATAGCAATTTTACTTTTAACAGTCCCAAACGCTAAATAGCTAAAATGTCCTTTGATAGGTGAATAGGTAAATAAACTGTGGTGTAACCATACCACATGATATCACTCAGCAGTAAGAAAAGAGCAAGCTATTGATGGACACAGAAACTTAGATCTCAAGGGCATTTTGCTGAGTGAAAAGAAAAAAAAAAAAAAAAAGCCAATCTCAAAAGATCACTACTGTATGATTCTATTTGTAAAACATTCTCAAAATGACAAAATTATAAGTGGAGACAGATTAGTGATAGTCAGATGTTGTTGTTGTTGTTATGCGCCATTGAGTCGGACCTGACTCATAGTGACCCCTCCTTGGGTTGCCGAGTCAGTATCACTACTGAAGTAGATTACCCAACCTTCCTTCCAAGGAGTGGCTGGTGGGTTTGAACCGCAGCCTTCTGGTTAGCAGTCAAGTGCCTTAGACACTATGCTACCAGAGCTCCTAGTCAGACATTAAGTGGCAGTATAAGCAGGGAAGTGGTTGTCACCACAAAGGGGCAGCATGAAAGAGATCTCTGTGATAATTGAATAGTTCTGCACTTGATGGAGATGATGGTTACACAAACCACACACAGAATATAATGACACAGAACTATGTACACATTGTACCAATGTCAGTTTTCTCATTTTGATAAATATAACAGCTTTGGAAACCCTATAGGCAGTTCTACTCTGTCCTATAGGGTCACTATGAGTCAGACTTGACTCAACCGCAATGGATATAACCATTTGGGAAAACTGGGTGAAACATTCACAAGATCTCTCTGTACTGTCTTTGCATCTTCTTGTGGCCCTATAATTACTTCAAAATAAAAAGTTTTATAAAGTGGCTTTCTGGCTAAAATCCAAAACACTGACAATACCAAATGCTATCAAGGAAGGGAAACTAAAGAATTGTCATTCATTGCTAGTGGAAATGCAAAATGATCAATTATTTTGGAAGACAGTCTGGTGATGTTTTACAAAGCTGAGCAAAGGCTTACCATGTAACCTAGCAGCCACACTCTAAATATTTATTCAAATGAGTTGAAACTTAGGTCCACACAAAATGTGAACACAAATGTTTATAGAAACTTTATTTATAATTGTCAAAAATTGGAAGCCACCAAGATGTCCTTCAATGGGTGAACGGATAAAAAACAACTGTGGTACCTCTATACAATGGACTATTATTCAATGAAAAAATGAAATGAGCTATCAAGCTGTGAAAGACATGGAAGAACCTTAGATGCATGTTGTGTTGTGTTGTTGTTATGTGCCATCAAGTCAGACCCGACTCATAGAGACCCCTCCTTGGGTTCCCGAGGCAGTATCACTACGGAAGTAGATTGCCCAACCTTCCTTCCGAGGAGTGGCTGGTGGGTTTGAACCAACAGCCTTCTGTTAGCAGTCAAGTGCCTTAGCCACTATGCTACCAGAGCTCCTCTTAGATGCATATTACACTTCAAAAGAAGGTAGTCTGAAAAGCTACCTGCTATATAATTCCAATGATACAACATTCTGGAAAAGGCAAAACTATAGCAATAGCAAAAAGATCAGTGGTATCCAGGGGTCATGGGGTGAGGGAGGGATTAATAGATGGAGCAGGGTAGTGAAACTACTCTGTATGATACTGCAAAGGTAAATAAATGCATGTTGTATTTGTCAAAACCCATAGGACTATACAACACAAAATGTGAACTCAAATGTAAACTGTAGACTTAAGTTAATAATAGTGTATCAGTATTGCTTCATCAGTTCTAACAAACAAATCATGCTAATGCAAGAGTTTAATAGTTGGAGAAACTTTGTGTGTGGTGGAGAGTGGGGGGGGGGGTTTGGAACTCTATATTTTATGCAGAGGTCCCTGGGTGGTACAAATGGTTTATGCTTTGCAACTAACCAAAACGTGGGCAGTTCAAATCAACCCAGCAGCACTGTGAAAGAAAGGCATGGAGATCTACTTCCGAATGGTCACAGCCACCGAAAACCTTACGAACTGCAATTCGACTCTGACCCATATGAGTCTCCAGGAGTTGAAATCAATTAAATGATAATGAGTTTGGTTTCTTTTGTTTATCTTTTTTTGTGCTATTTTTCTGTGCACCTAAAATGCTGTAGAAAATAAAGTCCATTTTAAAAAGTGACTTTCTTACATAGGAGGCTATGGTTTAGTTTTTGCTTCTTTTATTCCATACTCGTCTGATTTTTAGTGTATTTTCTACTGTCCATCTATTTATTTTATAATCAGAAAAATTGGAGCTACAGAAAAGAAATAAATACCTGTGCCCATTCTGACTCAAGATTCTACTCTGAATCTCTAACCCGTGGATACAGAAACTTGCTCTTTACTTCTGAGGTCACACTGTCTTGGTTTGTGCTTGTTTTGTTTTGCTTCTCTCTTATTCAATACCAGGATATCAAAATTTTGAGGAAAAACAATGAAATTAATAAGTTTTACAACTTCACTATCACTAAGCATGTTATCTAACTTCTCTGCTTGTGTTTTCTTTTTTTAAGTCTCACATTAGCTAAATGTAGTAAATATTAACATCAGTATCTTTATTAGGGAAATCAGGGACCAAGTTGTGTTAAGTAAGATACCAGTGAATACATAGCTAGTAAGTGACAGAGCCACGATGAAGTCCAAGTCCATGTCATTTCAGCAGCACACATTTGTCAGCCTACAACACTGTCACGGATAATTTATCTGTATGGTCTGGGGTAGGTTCTGGAAACTATTTTAGAAATAAATATCCAGCTATTGTTTCACAGACAAATGAGCAACAGCTCCTTGTGTCTCAAATAGTCTTTCCTCCCATTTTTATGCCATTTATGCCATTTCCTCCCCCCTTTTCTTCTTCAGCCAGAAGGCTGGCGCTTCAAACCCACCAGCTGCTCCCTGGAAAGGAGGTTGGGCAATCTACTTCTGTAGTGAAATTGCCTCAGAAACCCAAGGAGGGGTCACTATGAGTCAGACCTGACTCGATGGCAGTGGGTTTGGTTTTTTTTTTTTTTTTGGTTCTCCCCTTTTCTCAGTTTTCCCACTCAGGGGACCATCTCCAAATGCAATATGGTTCCAAGAATAAGTTGGAATGTTCTGGTAATGACACAGGCATCAAAGACTATGTCTAGTAAGATGGTAATTCCAATTTTTAGTGTCCAATCTCATTCCTATTTATGTCTGAAATGGGTAATGTTGCTATATATAAACGCTGGAAGGCATGTGTACCCTTCTCTCATTCTGCTCTCCACTCCACTCCCCATCTTACCCCATTATCTGTCTCACCCACTATCAGAGTCCCAAACCTGGAGTTTGAGATTCACTCTCCTGCAGATCCAGGTACTCATTGAATTGGAGGTTAAAGAACCAATAAAATAAAATAAATAATAATAATCTCCCAACAAAAAAACCTACTCTAGGATTTTCCAGATGAGCACTGGACCACAGCAACTGATTTGCCCACAGATGCAAATTTGATTGGTACTAAGGCCTAATGGAACTGAATATTTCTGATGAATTCCAAAGCATATAAGATACATTCAACATTCAGACATTTCAGGATGGAAGAACAATAAATATTTGTCCAGCCTCTTTGAAGAACTGGATCAGACACTGAAAATTCCACCTAAAACACATCCAACACTTTATTATATGCAGAAAAACAATCAATTTGAAGAAACCTCAGGCAATAAGTATATAGGACATGTCTCTGTGGAATGTTCAGAAGGTCCCACAGCAGAGAAAGGATCCCATAGAGTCAATTCCAGAGGGATTTCTTGGTGGTAAAATGATGGTACGAAATGGAAGGAAAACAAATACAGGAAGAGGCAACAGACAGGTAAGTCCAATAGATGTTAGAATATGGAGAGATGAAGGGAAGGCATCACCACTCTTGGGATGGATGTTGGGTCTGGAAAGTGCTGAAGAATGGTTGCCTTCACTTAGGTGAACAATTGGAGCATCACTGACTTTGTAAACCTGTTACAGCTGAAATTTCTTCATTGATCATCACTCTAGGAAAGGTCATACCTGAAACAGAACACACACAGTTAATAAAGAATTTGAGATGAATTATTTTGAGCTCTTCCCTTCAGATTTCCTCTTCTTCTCCCTTAATCTTTTGACTTCGGAAAAGTCTCTTAATAATATCTCACCTCTAGTAAATATAACTCTTCCGATATGAACTGCTATACCCTATTTTCCAAATGAGCATGAATGAAGAGACCATGCTTTACCTTCTGTTAGAGCATCCAGATTGGAGAAGCTTCTTCTCAGATTGGAGAAGCTAAAATAGGCAGTGGATTCCATGAGATTGCTATTTTGTGAAATGAGTCTATGCTAATCCTAAAGGAGCCAGCTCGGGCAATGTTACCAAACTGACAGCTTACTTAAGAAGGCATAAGCCAGGAAGTGCCCACATCTTGCAGCTGACTTTCCTAGATCACTGGACTTGGTATTGTAATGTGAAACAATGGTATTAGGCATTGGAGATAATTTCTAAGATTTATTTTGCACTCTAAGTGCTCATCTATGGAAAGGGATGAAGGACCCTGAAGTTTGGGATGCTAGATGATATCCCATGTCTGACTCTGTCCTACAAAAGTAAATCAAGAACCAGAGCTTTGCCTACTCATTTCCCTTAAAGGCACCACATGTCCTTTCTCCCATAGTTTCCACCTATCCTTGACTCAGAAAACTCCATATGTCTTCCTGTGACCACACCAAACCCACCTCCAGGTGCCTCACAGAGGCCCATGGCGTTCAACAGCATTGCCTTTGCGCGTGCCCTTGATGATGAGGATGGTACCAACAATGATGCCTAACAGACCCACAACAAGGCCCAGGATGCACACCAGAGTCTCTGTCGTCTCTGGGAGAGGGGTTGGCATTTCTAACTCTGGGGAAAAATAAAAGAATACTGGATAATGAATAGTGGTAGTGAGTAGCACTTAGTAGCAAATATAAGTTAATCAGTCAATAGATTAATTATTAATAGATTAAAGAAAAATAGAATGATGTATGAAGGAATCATAGACTAGATAGTGGCAGAAGTTGAGTAATGGCAGAAGACAAGGTATATGGGTTTCACAAGATGGTATAAAGCAGTTAGGGCACTCTGGGTCCCAAGGGACCAGACACATCATCTGAGGAAACTGTGAAACAAAGATGACTGAAGGATGGTTCATACCCCAGTGTTTGAGGAGCGGCTTGTCAAGACCCCAGTGATCCACCTGGCAGTCATAGTAGTCATCTGTTGAGGGCAGGAAGGGGAGATAGTAGAACTTGCGGAAAAGGTGGTCTTCTCTAGGAAGGAAGACTGTCTCTGACACGCCTGTGGTGACAGGTTTTCCATTTTTAAGCCATGTGACATTGAGCACTGGTGGGGTGAATTTGTCCACAAAACAGATGAGGACGTTGGGCTGTCCAACTTCTGCAGGACTATTCACAAGCAGTGTCACCTCTGGAGATTCTGAGGGAGTGAGCACACGACAGAAATTAGGCTTCCATGCTGAGGCTGGTCCCTTCCTCTCCCTCACTGAATTGTGGGCCAAACCCTTGCTAGAAGGGCAGTTGAAATTGTGCCCTGAGTACTCTATTCTATGGTCTTAGATATCTATCTCTGACACTTTCACCCTGAAACTTGAATGAATTTTGAGGTGAAGATACCCAAAGACTTTATTATCGGCTCCCTCAGCATTGATTCAGGGTAATATTACTTTTGTGAATGACTGTGGATGTCAGAGATAAGACATGCATACCTAAGGGAAGAAATAAACCCATTGGGCCTGTGGCATGGTAATTTTGGACTTGCTTATGACAATTTTGTTGTTAGTTGGCATTGAATCAATTCCAACTCATGACAACTCCATGTCATCCCATGTAATCCACAGGGAAAGTCAGACACAATAATATGGCACAAAGAATTGAAGCATTATTTTAAAGCTACAGGTTCGATGTGTAGGAGAGCAGAAGAGAGAGTTACCATTGACAATCGGTGTGTAGTTGGAGCGTTTCATCATGATGTCCAGGTTGGCTTTGTCCACAGCAATGTTGGCCAATGCACCCTGAGCCTCAAAGCTGGCAAAGCGTCCAAATTCTTCAAGTCGCCAGACTGTCTCCTTCTTTTCCATATTCACATGGAAAATCTCATCACCATCAAAGTCAAACATAAACTCGCCTGATTCGTCTGGGGTCTGATAGAACTCAGCCTGTATGATCACATGATCCTCTGAAAAGGCAAGAAAGGGAGTCAGAGTGGGAATCGGGAGAGAGAGATGAGGAAGAACCCAGGGCGTGAGATACATCCATGTGGACAGGAGGTGGTGGGGGGCACAGGGCCCAGTGGAATAGAGGAATGATGACACTAGGGGTGGGTTGGGAAAGCTGAGGGCTGAGTTAAGAATATGCTTCTTGAATAGTGCTGGAGAGGAGATAGAAGTTGTCAAGTTAGAGAGGATGGTTTGGAGGGCTAAGCAGGCCAGAGTCTTATGAAGCTGTTGTTTGGCTCCATATTAAAGAAAAAAAAAAAAAACACCTCACTGCCATCAAGTCAGATCTGACTCATAGTGACCCCTCATTGGGTTTCCAAGGAGGTATCACTAGGAAAGTAGATTGCCCAATCTTTCTTCCAAGGAGTGGCTGATGGGTTTGAACCATCAGCCTTCTGGTTAGAAGTCAAATGCCTTAGGCACTATGCCACCATATTACTAGCTGAAAAATAAAACTCTTCTAAGAAATCCAGTAGGGATTCCCAAAAGAGAAATCTCTCATTCTTTTTACTGAAACTTTAAAGACACTTATAGTTCAGAGTTCCAAGGCATGTTTTCCTCACAACATGGTACTCTAAGAAGAGGAAAACATTGTATACTCTAGGAAAAGGAAAACACTGTTTAAAAGATTGAGTTCTGAATTCTGGAATCAAGTCAAATCTTGAGTTCTTGTTTAGCTATTTACTTGCTGAGCCATCTTGAGCAAATTATTCTACTTATTCATATACAGTTTTCTAATCATAATTCTGTCATGGCTTGCTTCTGCCATAGGTTTGTTTTGAAGGTTAAATGACAGAAGGGAAATAATTTACTAGTATGTGTCAGGTCTACAATAAGCACTCAGAGGCTGCTTTGTATTTAAGAAAAATATAAGCGGATCCTGGAATACCCAAAAAGCTAAGATTGAGACCTTGTGGTATGGAGCACCTATTTTCCTAGATCTACACCACATCATAGATAGCACTATGAGAAAGATTATGTTTGGATTGACTTCAGCAATGCTCTTTTATATCTTAATGTTCCTTACATTGAGACTATTATTATGGGACACACTGTATTCTATTATAGTTGATACTGAGAATAATCGACATAAAGGGAATAATCAACTTGGAAATGAAAAGCTACAACTGGTGAGTATGCATGCTCAATGGTGTGTGTACATGGGATGGGGATTGTGCCTCTACTTAGTCTTCAGACACAGATGAGGTATTTTAAGGTTTGACTATATATTAATAAACCTAGGAATCACTTTAACATCTGCACCTCTAAGCACACACACACACACAAATATTCTAGCTTCCGTTTCCAACCTAAGGAAA
This sequence comes from Orycteropus afer afer, assembly GCF_000298275.1. Classification (NCBI taxonomy): domain Eukaryota; kingdom Metazoa; phylum Chordata; class Mammalia; order Tubulidentata; family Orycteropodidae; genus Orycteropus; species Orycteropus afer. The sequence goes on from NW_006921881.1 coordinate 232,075, forward strand.
GAGCCTCAATCTTTTCAGGTAAATGTCCTTATATATGACTCTTTCTGGGCAATGGGATCTACAGTTGTCATCATGGGTGTAAGAGCTGAGTCACCGCTTTGCATATTTCCAGTATATATGTGACCTTCTGTGGGAGTCACTCTGGATGAAGAATACTTGTTCACATCTTTACAGTAGCACAAATGTTTGCGCTGGAGATGGCAGAAGAAAATATCAGGCACCTCAATTTCTTATTCATTTTTCTACTCACTGGGAAAAATCACTATGTAACAACAGTGACCTCCAATCACTGTAAGACCCACTGTAGAGTGAATTTTCACTGTCATAAACCAAGCAAAAAAAAAACAAACAAACAAACCGACTACCATTGAGTCGATTCTTACTCAAAGTGACCCCCATAGGGTTTCCAAGACTATAAATCTTTACAGAAGTAGATTGCCTCATCTTGCTCCAGCAGAGTCACTGGTGGGTTTGAACTGCTGACCTTCTGGTTAGCAGCCTACTGCCTTATCCACTATGCCATAGGAAGGAGTAAATTAGATGCACTTGATATCAGTATTCTTGTGCTCCCCCTCTCCCTTGAGTAGACTGTTGCTCTTGCTCTTTGGTGACCTTTCTTAATATGTTGACAGGAATCACATGTCAAAAAAAAAAAAGTTGCCATCAAACCAACTCCTACTCGTGGTGTGTGAGAGTAGAACTGTACTCCATGGAGTTTGTGATGGTTGTGGCCTTTTGGAAGTAGATCACCAGGCTCTTCTTCCAAAGTGACTCACACCACCAAACATCAGTAGCTGAGTGCTCAACTGTTTACCCCACCCGGGTAGCCTTGCCAAAAATAACTACCATATATTCAGCCAATGACAGTGCTAAGACTATCTCATAGGCATAAGTGCTCAGACTTCATCTCATTTAATCCTCATAAAACTATGTAAGGTCTTACATTTTAAATTTAATTAATTTTCAAGAAAGAGAAATTAACACTCTGAGAGACAATTTATTAATGAGTATCAGAAAATACTTTTCCTTCAGGTTTGTTTATATCAAAGTCAGTAGTATTAACCAATATACAAATCAGTTTTGTTCTTATAAACTAAAGTTAACTTCAGTTTGTGATGAAAGAACTCCTCCTCCAAGCTGCAATTTGTTTTACTTTTAGATTCAGTCTCATTTGTAATACATATCACACTTTCCTTTTGTTCCAAAGTTTGCCTTACAAATATCCACAGTTAATGTCTCCAATGATCTCATAGCCTATCAGCTTTCATTTTGGTTCAGCACCTACCTTTGATAGCCCACGATTTCTGAGAATTCATCAGAACAGCCATGAGGAAAAATCCTACTACTGGGAGTCCAGTTTGGGCCATTGTCTTCCTGGGTGCTTTGATGGTAATCAGTAAAGCACAAGAGTAAGGCAGTACAGGCAGGAGTGAAAGAGAAGAAACTTGGGGCACAACAGGGTCAGGAACAGCTAAAATTCAGGTCATTGCGCTGCAACCAATCAGAAAAACCTTTCAAGATGACACATCTGTTGCTAAAGAAAGTGCTCATATAAAGGGCCCAAGAAAGAAGGTATTATTTAACTCACTACATAAAACAGTAAAGTTTCTGATTAATCAAACAAATAACCAAACAACAAGTAATAGTTGGGTTTTTTTGTTTGTTTTTGTTTTTATAACTATACTGGGTAATCCCTTGCCGATTCTTCCATCCCAAACTAAGCCCTGGAAAGGGATCTATGTGAAGCACATTAGTGAAAATAGAATCAATGGAAACACGCTAAAACGAGAGCCAAATACAGATCACATCTCAGTATTGTGAAAGCTGAGGAGCTTACGTAGGGACAACACATCATCCAAAGAGCAAGTTAACCGTCAAGCCACGGAGAATGCCTGAATCGGCAGTAGTAGGTGACCAAGTTTATTACTTCATGCTTTTCCTCCAGTTTCCTAGACCCAGGATGGCCAACTCAGCCCAAGAGCTTGGGATACCTGGAGATGTGCTATCCTTATAGAATATCAAAGGAGAAACTCTGAATTCCAACACTCCCAAAAGTGGCAGAGGATGGAAAGAGCTACACCGTAGAACTCAGAAGATGGTTACTGAAAACTATGGGCTGTGAAAAGGATACCTTCTCCTAATCCCTACCATCTTAATATGGCCAGAGACTGGAGTGGACTATAGGACATTTGAGGACTCAAGTCAATAATACAATGGAACAATGAGCACAGCATATTTTACCAGGAACGCTAACCAAAAAAACAAACCAAACTCACCACCGTCAAGTCGGTTCCGACTCATTGCAACCCCTCCTCGGGTTTCCAAGATGGTATCTCTGTGGAAGTAGATTGCCCAGTCTTCCTTCCGAGGAGTAGCTGGTGGGTTTGAACCTCCCCTTGTGGTTAGCAGTCAAATGCCTTAGGCACTACACCACCAGAGTTCCCTAGAAACAGTAAACTGCATGAGGGCTTTATCATTTCTTCCATCATGTCATAAGATGGATGAAGTTCTGATTCAAATACTATATTTCACTGTTCACCAACCATAGAGAAGACAGAAAATTACAACACTCTGACTCTCATGTTTGTGAAAAGGCAGTGCAATAGAAAGGAATATGTTAAACCACACATAGAAAGGACAGTTGAAAGGGTTGGGATTGAAATCTTGCTAATGAAGAGGAACCTGGTAGTGTGGCAGCCCATCAGATGGTGAGTTCATGACACATGATCTGATTCTGCTATGCAACACTGTGAAGGCAAATACCCTACAGAGCCTCACATTACCTGATCACATCTAAGGGCTTTGAGCATCCCCGACATTGACTCCTGATCACTAAGAAGACACCCACAGTACAATTCTGCCCTTGAATTACCAAAGAATATATTTCCTGGAGACAGGAGAATGGGCCAAATGAGAGTTCTATAGTACCACTCTATGTGAGAATCTGATCCTGTGTTTTAGGTACATCATCTCTTTGGAGGTACAGCCAAGTTGTTATTTCTACGCCTATCCTTCATTGGCTGTCATAAAGCGTGGTTTTCAGAAGGTCCTCAGTAAATATATGGTAAATCTACTCTACACGCTGAATCTTGAATCCATGGTGTGGTTCAGCAACTTACGACATTGTTTAGTCTGAAAATACTGATTGGTTCTCTCACAAAGCTATTAAATTTGAGAGACATTAGAGAAGACTTTCAGTTCCTTTTCTCTGTGATAGAGCAATTACTTTTTGTGTATTGTTAGTGTTTCCTATTCTCTCCCAAACTCTAGCTTCCTCTGTGTTTGAGGAAATCTCCAAGGGTCTCTGAATGAAGTCTTGGTGACAATACATGGTGACAAATCTCAGAAATTTTTATGTGCATTTTAAACAGAATTGACTCTATTACAGGAGATTGTGCCATACAGCTTTTAGGAAGTCTTGAAGAGCAGAAGTCAGTGCAGAACTGTAACAAGAGGCCAGGAACTTGTAGGAAGCCTCTGCCGATGTCACATCTCTAGAGCCCTAAAAGAGGAGAATGTCGTGGGAGGAGAAGACTGTGGCCAAAACTCATGTTGGTAAAACCCGAGTGTCCACTGCATGAAACGACTTCTGCCTGGCTTCCACCTTCCATATCTCATAAATTCCACTGGCAAACATATGTCACATTCAAAAACTGGAAAGCAAAAGGAGGCTGGGAAACATTTTTTTTTTTTTTTTCCTTTCTCTAAGAGACAGAGAAGACAGTAGATGTGAATGGAAATTTTAAAAAAATATACTAAATGTAATATATAATCATAGCACCAGGGTAAATAGTTTGGGGGGTGTTGCACTAGGGCTTAGAAATGAGATACCTCTCATATTAGATCCAGATCAAGTCTGGAATCTCAATAGTCAGTATGTTTGTGAGGTTTGAATTTTGAGAACTTCTGCTTGTTTACTTTAGTTTCCTATCCTGCTTTTCTTCCTTAGTGCTGTCAAGACAGTCTCTCCCACTAGGGAGCTCTGGTGGCATAGTGCCTAAGGCACTTGACTGCTAACCAGAAGGCTGGCAGTTCAAACCCACCAGCCACTCCTCAGAAGGAAGGTGGGGCAATTTACTTCCGTAGTGATACTGCCTCGGAAACCCAAGGAGGACTCGCTATGAGTTGGGTCCAACTCGACAGCACGTAACAACAACATTGAGGACTTGGGAGGTAACTAAAGGGCTGCGGTTTCTGAGAATTGACCATGTCTAGACAATAGTGCCCCTACTCCTGCCACCATTTCCTTGGGAATAGGAAGCATTATTGGGAAATGTTTCTCCACAAAGTATGCTTGCTGCACATTTCTGTGGATTGTAAGAAGTCTGTAGAGCAGTCCAATTCTACTCTTACCGTTTAAGGATGAGAGATTGAAACCTGAAGACAGTTTATTTAATGTATTAGAGAAATAATCATAAAGAAGCTGGATTCAAAATGGGCAAAAACACTTGTCCAGACTTAAAAAGAAGACAAGAAAAGTGAAGACAAGAAGTTAGGAAATGTGAAAAATAAATCACTAGGGCTTGCTGATTGGTAGATTGGGGAAGGTTATAGAAAATGATTTAAAAAAAAAAAAAGCACTAAGTATTTAAATTTCAAGTCTGAATGTCATGAATGAATGACCACAATTTTCACCAAAAAAATGGAAGTCATGAGGAGAAGGTGGCTCTTTTAATTTTCACCAAAAAAATGGAAGTCATGAGGAGAAGGTGGCTCTTTTTTTATTTTTCACTGTATTTATTTATTTATACTGTAAATTGGGTGAAAGTCTACAGAACAAATTGATTTTCCGTTTAACAGTTCGTACACATTTTGTTTTGTGACATTTATTGCAATATCACAACGTAACAGCACTCTTCCCACTTCTCCCTGTGTTTACCATTCCCTTTGTCCTTCTTTCCTATTCCTTCCTGCCTTCTGAGCTTCATCCCTGGACAAATGCTGCCTTTTGGATCTCATCTGGATGATTGTTCTAATAAGTGTGCATGCACCTCCCTGGTATTATTATTCATTTCAAAGGCCTATCATTTAGCTGAAAGTTGAGCCATTTCCATGAACTCATTCCATGAGTTCTGTTTCAGGCTTGAAGGGCCATACTCTTGAGGGTTCCACCAGTCTCTTTCAGAAGAGTAAGCCTGGTATTTTTTATGATTTTGAGTTTTGCTCCACATTTTCCTCCTACTATATTCGGGACCTCACTGTGATCTGTTTCAGAACTGTCAGCAGTGGTAGCTGGGCACCACCTAGTTCTTCTGGTCTCAGGGTCATGAAGGCTGGGATTCTTGTGGTCCACTAACACTAATAGATTTCTGAGATTACTTTTGACCATTGAAAACTTTAAGGTAAAAAGAAAGATGAGAAACAGACTACAGGATTATTATTTGCTTTACTAAAAGTCTCTTTTTTGTTTTTAATGTATTCATTCTCCCTTACCAATTATTAATACTACTAATGATATCATTTGAAATCTTAACCACAGAGCAGTAAACTTACTGAGAACTTACTATGCACTAGATCATAATTCTATTGCCATTGTATCCTAGAAACCTGAGTCTTTTGGTGAAGGAAACTAGAAACTTTTAGTCAAGGAAACCAGAAATTAGGAACTGTGGTATTCTCAGTTAAGCCTCCTGTTCTGGTTACCTAGTACCACTCTGACAAGAAATATACCACAAATGGGATGGCCTTAACAAACAGGAGTTTATTCTTACAATTTGGAGGCTTTAAGTCCAAGTTCAAAGTGCCAAGCTCTAG
>NW_006921881.1:239683-266845 GCF_000298275.1 Orycteropus afer afer
GTATCACTACGGAAGTAGATTGCCCAACCTTCCTTCCAAGGAGTGGCTGGTGGGTTTGAACCAGAGCTTCCAATGTCCCACTAGGGACAATGAAGCACCAATACTGATGTGTTCTTCGAAATGAATACAACATAATTTAAAAGAAATAGTAAGAAATCATATTCTAGACCATTTTCTGTAATAGCTTGGAAATTAGGAACCCAGCCCTAAAAAAAGTTGGTTTATTAATTTTCTCTGAAGCCACTTTAGACAATATTTTAGATTTTGGTTTCCATAAATATAGGCAGGTAGTCCAGACAGACATACCCATAGCATATTACTCTTTGTTCTCTGTATCAGAGCTAAGAGTTTCCTTAAAGGGCCTTCACAGAGCATTACATGGCAAAAAGAGTCCTCCATTCCTCTATGTGGGTTAATCCTCACCTGGACATAGCAACTGCCCCCTGGAATAATGAAAGAGAGTTGGGAGATACAAAAAGCAGACGTTGATACAGAGAACCAAGAGTCTCTTGTGAAAAAGTGAGATAAGAGTTGCCACATTGACACTTCGGGATCTATTACCATCACCTGGAGTATCTCACCTTAGTTAGGAGTGTTCATAGCACTTGGTATGGGCCCCTGACAGTGGCCCACGTGAATGTTAAGAGGTGTGTGCCATCCTAGCTGTTTCCACCACACCTCACGTGCATCATGCACCCATGTGCTCATGTATATCATTGAACGACCAGGCACCTGGGTACACTTCCCCTACATGTCCCTGGCCAGGTTATTATCACATCATTCCTGAGGCAGTTGGGTAGAGTTTCAGTGAAACCAAAGGCACATGTAGGAGAATAAGTGTACCCAGCTTAAGCATCTGGGACTATCTTTTCCATGGAGGAGGCACAAAGCAGCTGCTGGTCAAGGACTTTATCTAGAGTCGCATCTCTGCTCATGCAGAATTTTGTATGTCTCTGTGTGGGAAACAGGGAGACTCAACAGTGATAATCAGGCCACTGAAACTGCACAAAGAGTTAGAGCTTCTGCTATATGCTGGCTCCCACCCAGATGGGTTGAAGAAACTATGAGGTAAGGTTTGAAGCAGGGATGGATGTGCAGTCCTGGGTAGTGAAATTGGGGTGGAGGTGAGTTGTTAGGACAGCCAGTACCTCCAGTCTCACCCTGCCTGTCCAGACACCAATTCTGAGGTACAGAGATGGGTCTCACCAGAGGTCCAGTGCACAGTGCAAAAGACATTGGGAAAGAGGTAGGAGCCCCAGGGAAATCTTGTTTTTATTTTGTGAAGGGTTTGGAGTCCTGTTGTCAGTGTCCTGAAGAGAGGGAAGAATGTTACATGGGTAGAATTCAAGTTCCAGAGACTTCTTCTGACTCTTGAAAATCTGAAGAAGAAGATGACATGACCCACATGGTTGGCAGACCTCAAGGTGAATGGCTTTTGGAAATGGGAGAAACATAGGTGAAGAAAGTCAGCATTTATAAGCATGTAATAAAAATTGTCTCTAAGATTAGCTACAGTCCTCTAGGTATATGCCATGGTTGGAGGAGGCTTGCATGCTCTCCTGAGTAAAGTTAACTGTTGGAATTCTGCTTTCACTCTTCCTATTTAGTTTCAATGCTTTCCCGACTTGACACAGGAAGAGTTGCCCAAGAGGCACGTGGTGCCAGTCATTACAGAACCGTGAGTCATAATAAAGACTGGAAAGTACCAAGAGCTCCATTAGCAAGTGATTGGTTGAACAGATATAGTGCAGCCAAACTATGAAGTGCAATGCAAATGTCAAAACTAAGAAAGAGGGAAGGAAGGAGAAGCAGAGAAGTCCTAGAGTGAAAGAGCTTACATGCAGCTTGCAGCTAGTTGTAGCTATAACTGTGGAAACTGAAACTGAAGGCAGAGCTAGAACTGGTTCCAGAAAGCAGTAACTCTGACCGAACACTGGTGCAAAAACTGTGATTTACCACACATAGCTGCCATGTTTCACCAACTATTCCTGAATTGCCTTCATTGTTCTCCTCTGCTTACTTATTTTTTTTTTTTCCATGATAAAAATCTCAGAAAAATTTTCCTTCCTTTATTCATATGGATAAAAATCTGGTCATCATGTTGTTGTTGTTGTTGTTAGGTGCTGTCGAGTCATCTCCAACTCATAGCGACCCCATGTACAGCAGAACGAAACACTGCCTGGTCCCGTGTCAACTCCATGATCCTTGCTATACCTGAGCCCATCGTTGCAGCCACTGTGTCAATCTATCTTGTTGAGGGCCTTCCCCTCTTTTGTAGAACCTCCACCTTACCAAACATGACATCCTTCTCCAGGGAATGGTCCTTTCTGACAACATGACCAAAGTGGATGAGATGAAGTCTGGCCATTCTCGCTTACAAAAAGCATTCTGGCTGCACTTCGTCCAAGACAGACTTGTCAGTTCTTTTAGCAGTCCCTGGTACTTTCAGCATTCTTCCCCAGCACCACAACTCAAAAGCATTGACTGTTCTTCGGTCCACCTTATTCATTGTCCAGCTCTCACATGCATATGAGGTGATTGAAAATACCATGGCTTGTGTTAGGTGCACCTTAGTCTTCAAGGAGACATTTTTGCTCTTCAACACTTTAAAGGAGTCTTTTGCAACCAATTTGCCTAGTGCTATACATCGTCTGATGTCTTAACTGCTGCTTCCATTGGTGTTGATTGTAGAATTAAGTATATGAAGTCTTTGACAACTTCAATCCTTTCTCCTTTTATTATGATGCTGCTTATTGGTCCAGTTGTGAGGATTTTTGTTTTTTCTTTGTATTGAGGTATAATCCATACTGCAGACTGTAGTCTTTAATCTTCATCAGTGTTTCAAGTTATCCTCACTCTGAGCAAGCGAAGTTGTGTCATCAGCATATCTCAGGTTGTTAATGATTCTTCCTCCAATCCTGATGCCACGTTCTTCTTCATATAGTCCAGCTTCTCAGATTATTTGCTCAGCATACAGATTGAATAACTATGATGAAAGGATACAACCTTGATGCACTCCCTTCCTGATTTTAAATCATGGAGTGTCCCCTTGTTCTGTTCGAATAGCAGCCTCCTGGTCTATGTACAGGTTCCTCATGAGTATAATTAAGTGTTCTGGAATTCCCATTCTTCTCAATGTTATCCACAATTTGTTATGATCCACACAATCAAATGCTTTTGCATAGTCAATAGAACACAAGTAAACATCTTTCTGGTATTCTTTGCTTTGAGTCAAGATCCATCAGACATTAGCAATGATATCCCTCGTTCCACATCTTCTTCTGAATCCAGCTTGCATTTCTGGAAGTTCTCTGTCAATATACTGCTACAACCATTTCTGAATTATCTTCAGTAGGATTTTACTTGTGTGCAATATTAATGATATTGCTTGATAATTTCCATTCTATGGGATCACTGTAATGCAGAGCTGCCGAGACACCAGGACACGGAGTTGTTTCAGAGCAGCAGTTTATTGGCGCTCCCGGGAGAGGTTCTCATGCCCTAACATCAGGGCCAGAGAAGTCGCACCCCGGGCAGGGGGTATAGACTTTTATAGACACAGAGAGGACTGTTTGGGGAAAGCAGGGGAGTGACAGGGTCCTCTAAGGAAATGGCAGGGTCCAATTAGCTGTTAGCATGGGTCTGCACTTAATTAGCATGAGGGGGCTTCAGAAGAGGAAGTTTGTCACTGCATGGGACTTTACAGTCTGGGCTGGTTCAGTCACTGCGGTTGTCTCATCAGGCTGTCTCATCAGGGCCTGACATCTGGAGGAAGCTGCCAACTGACATTTTGGGGCTTAGGTTTGCTTCAGCCTAACAATCGCCTTCTTTGGAATGGGTACAAATATGGATCTCTTCCAGTCAGTTGGCCAGGTAGCTGTCTTTCAAATCTCCTGGCATAGCCAAGTGAGTGCCTCCAGCATGGCATCTATTTGTTGAAATGTCTCAATGGGTATTGCATCCATTCCTGGAGACTTGTTTTTTGCCACTTCCTTCAGTGTACCTTTGACTTCTTCCTTCAATACCACTGGTTCTTTTTTTTTTTTTTTCTTTTTTGTACCCTTTTCTTTTTTCTTTTTAATTTTTTATTTTATTGTGCCTTAGGTACAAGTTTACAGAGCAGTGTTTGTTTTACATTCAACATTTCGTGTACATTTGGTTCCACTCCCCAATTACCATCCCCAACCCTAACCCAGTCTCCTCCCCTCCCTGCACAGTAACACCCCCTGTGCCCCACATAGTTATACACTCCTGTGTGTCCTGCATTTCCTCCATGCAAATGTTGCCCTTCTGGTGCCCCTTGGTCAATTGTTCCAAGGGATGCATCTCCATAGAGTATGTGGGTGCATCACCCTGAGTTGAACGGTCTGCATGTATGTTTTATTTACTATTGGGCTAAGAGCCAGCTCCTGGGAGTGAGTTTTATTCCAGGCCTGAAGTGTATCCCAGGGCCATAGTATTGGGGGTCCCACCAGAGTCCATCCAACCAGTATTACCACTGGTTCTTGATCATATGCCACCTCCTGAAATGGATGAATATTGGCCAATTCTTTTGGTACAGTGACTCTCTGTTTTTCTTCCATCTTCTTTTGATGTTTCCTGCATCATTCAATATTTTGCCCAGAGAATCTTTCAATATTGTAAGTCAAGGCTTAAACTTTTTCTTCAGTTCTTTCAGCTTGAGAAATGCTGAGCATGTTCTTCCCTTTTGGCTTTCCAACTCCATGTCTTTGCACATTCTGTTCTCATAATTGACATTGTCTTCTCAAGCTGCTCTTTGAAATCTTCTGTTCAGCTCTTTTATCTTGTCATTTCTTCCATTTGCTTTAGCTACTCTCTGCTCAAGAAGTTTCAGAGTCACTTCTGACAACCATTTTGGTCTTTTCTTCCTTTCCCGTCTCTTTAATGACCTTTTGCTTTCTTCATGGATGATGCTCTTGATGTCATCCCACAATTCTTCTATTTTTCGGTCATTCATGTTCAATGCGTGAGCTCTATTCATTAGATGGTTTCTAAATCCAGAAGGGATATATTCAAGATCATATTTTGGCTCTCGTGGACTTATTTCAATGGTCTTCAATGTCAAGTTGAACTTGCATATGATCAGCTGATGGTCTGTTCCACAATCAGTTCCTGGCCTTGTTTTGGCTGGAGATATTGAGCTTCTCCATCACCTCTTGCCACAGATGTAGTCAATCTGATTCCTGTGTACTCTATCTGGCAAAATCCACGTGTATAACCACCATTTGTGTTGTTGAAAAAAGGTATTTGCAATGAATAAGTCGTTGGTCTTTCAAAATTCTATCATTCGATCTCCAGCATTATTCCTACCTCCAAGGCCAAATTTTCCAACTACCAGGATTCTTCTTTGTTTCCAACTTTTGCATTCCAATCACCAGTGATAATCAGGACATCTTGATTGCATTTTCAGTCAATTTCAGACTGGAGAAGTGGGAGCAATTTTCAATTTCCTCATCTTTGGCTTTGGTGGTTGGTGTGTAAATTTGAATAACAGTAGTATTATATGGCCTTCCTTGTAGGCATATGGAGATGATACTATCACTGACAGCATTGTACTTCAGGATAGAACTTGAAACATTCTGTGTGATGATGAATGCCATGCCATTCCTCTTCGATTTGTCATTCCTGGGGTTGTAGATCATATGGTTGATTCAAAATGGCCAAACCTTGTCCATTTCAGCTCATTAATGCCTAGGATACCAATTTTTATGTATTTCATTTCATTTTTGACAACTTCCTGTTTTCCTAGATTCATACTGTGTACAGGAGCTCTGGTGGCATAGTGCCTAACACATTTGACTGCTAACCAGAAGGTTGGTGGTTCAAGCCCACCAACCACTCCTTGGAGAAAAGATTGGGCAATCTACTTCCGTAGAGATACAGCCTCAGAAACCCAAGGAGGGGTCGCTGTGAGTTGCATCCGACTCAATGGCATGAGTTTAGTTTGGTTTTTTGTACTTGATACATTCCATGTTCCCATTACTAATGGATGTTTGCAGTTGTTTCTCCTCATTTTGAGTCATGCCACATCAGCAAATGGAGATCCCAAAAGTTTTACTTTATAAAGTAAAGTGGAGAGCCCCCATCACAGGCAGGAAGAGAGAAGGCAGGGCCGATGGCTGGTGTAGTAGTTCAGTTTGTATGTCAACTTGGCTGGGCCTGGTTGAGTGGCTGGGCAGCTGGATGTAGTATTTCCCATGACGAGACTGGTAATCTACTCCATGGTGGGATCTACTGTAAGCAGCTGGGTAGCTGCCTTAGGAAATGTGGTCTGCTCCCTGTATGTAAGCAGAAGCCTTGGGGAGTGGTCTTTAGCTTATGGCACACTTGGACTCTTCATGTAGCCATCTCATTGTTCAACAGCCTGCCATGCTCTGTCAACCTGGGGTCTTACAATGGGCTTGAATTCATGGCCTGCCATGTGGTTTGGTAACATTGGAATTGTGCCTTTTTACTTGTCAACCTTGGGCTTGGCAGCCTCAGCAGCCAGCAGCGGTCTGTGAAGAAAAGCCTCTAGCTTCAGTGGGCCGGGAGCTGGAGGCAGAGCTGAAGCCCAAGGCTAAGGGGCTTTCACCCAGCCCCTAGATCTTGGTGCTTTGAAGTTGGATTTAAAGCCTCCAAATTGTAAGAATAAACTCCTGTTTGTTTAAGCTATCCCATTTGTGGTATATTCCTAGGTACTAAGTAACCAGAACATCTGGATACAGGTAAGGGGAGGGAGAGCTTCCACCACAGGCAGGAAGTGGGAAGCCAGGCTGATGGCTGGATATAGGTAGGGGGAAGGTCAGGAAGTGGGTGGAGAGGTTTGGAACAGCTAAGAGAGACAAACTTATCTGTCAGTTTGTTGTACTGTGGTGTGTTGCTGTGAGGCTGGAGGTGTTTCAAATGCCAGCAGGGTTGCCCGTAGTGGACAGGTTTCAGCACAGCTTCCAAACTGAGACAGACTTAGAAGAAGGAAGAGGCCACCCCCTTCTCAAAGAATTGACCAGGGAAAACCTTATGAATAGCAGTGAAACACTGTCTGATACATTACTGGACAATTTTATGAATAGCCCTGAAACATTGTCCAATACAGTATTAGAAGATGAGCCCCTTAGGTGGAAAGGCAATCAAAATATGGCTGGGAAAGAGCTGCCTCCTCAGAGTAGAACCAACCTTAATGGTATAAATAAAGTTAAAAAATAAAATAAATTTTTAAATATTAATTTTTCATAATAATATCATTTGGAATATAAGACCAGCACAATTAAAAAACTAAAGAATGGTTTAAAATGTGTCTTATGACTTTTATGTTAAACTGCAACCATTAATTAATTAAATATTTTAAACAATAAAATTTAAATAGTCAATAATTGTTTCCATTTTCTGATTTATGTCATTTTCAAAGGCTAGGATGTACTTTGGAGTCCCTGAGTGGTAAAGATGATTAAGTGCTTAACTACTGGCTAGAAGGTTGGCAGTCCAAACCCACCCAGAGGTGTCAAGGGAGACAGGCCTGGTGGTCTGCTTCAGAAAGGTCACAGCCTTGAAAACCCTATGGAGCAGTTCTACTGTCACACACGGGCCACTGGAAGTTGGAATGTACACAGCAACTAACAAGACAGCAGGATGTTTTCTCAGGGTGTAGGTTCCTCTCTCTCTGCTAATCTGTGAATTTTCTTTGTTTCCCTACATGTTCACAAGTATGTGTTTCCTTGCTTTTGAAAACACCTTCCTTCTAGAACAGAACACTTCAACCTCCTGCCATCTCACCAACTTTGTCCTACAACCCCAACTGAAATGACCTATCTCTTATTTTAGGTGATCTGGTGGCACAGTAGGAGTTCTGGTAGCATAGTGCCTAAGGCATTTGATTACTAACCAGAAGGCTGGTGGTTCAAACCCACCAGCCACTCCTCTAAAGGAAAGTCAGGCAATCTACTTCTGTAGTGATACCACTTCAGAAACCCAAGGAGGGGTTGCTATGTGTCAGATTTGACTCCATGGCAGTGAGTCTGTTGTTGTTGTTGTTGCTGTTATCTCTTATTTTGTATCCCATTACCTTTGTCTTTTATGAAGATTTCCTTACGCTATCATTAGTCATTCAGTTGTTAAAATTTTAGTGCCTATGCTCTGGGAGCTGGATTTATAAATCATTATCCTTTTCATATACTTTCTCAAGAGTTCCTGATAATGGCATAAATGGTTGGCGCTCTATGCAGACCTCACCAGATGGGATACACAGGAATAAGATGGACTACATCTGTGGAAAGAGGTAATGGAGAAGCTCAACACCATCCCACAAAACAAGGCCAGGAGCTGACTGTGGAACAGACCATCAATTGCTCATATGCAAGTTCAAGTTGAAGCTGAAGAAAATTAAAACAAGTCCACGAAAGCCAAAATATGACTCTGAACTTAGAGATTGTCTGAAGAACAGATTTATTCATTGAACACCAGTGACTGAAGACCACACAAGCTATGGGATAACATTAATTTCAAATAACTTTAAAAGACAAGAAAGGAAGAAAAGACCAAAATGGGATGTCAGAAGAGACTCTGAAACTTGCTGTTAAACAGAGAGTAGCTAAAGAAAATGGAAGAGATGATAAAATAAGAGCTGAACAGAAGATTTCAAAGGATACTTTGAGAAGACAAAGTAAAGTATTATAATGAAATGTGCAAAGACCTGAAGTTAGAAAACCATTTCTCAAGCTGAAATAACTGAAGAAAAAATTCAAGTCTCGAGTTGCAATACTGAAGGATTTTATGGGCAAAACATTGAATGATGCAGGAAGTATCAAAAGAAGATGGAAGGAATATATGCAGTCACTGTGCCAAAAAGAATTTGTTGACATTTAAGAAGTAGCATATGATCAAGAACCAACAGTATTGAAAGAAGAAGTTCATACTGCACTGAAGGAACTGGCAAAAAAAAAAGGCTCCAGGAACTGACAAAAATACCCATTAAGATGTTTCAACAAATGGATGAAGCACTGAAGGCATTTACTTTTTTTTGTATTTCAAGCAATTTGGAAGACAGTTACCTGGCCAATCAATAGGAAAAGATTGATATTTGTGTACATTCCAAAGAAAAGTGATCCAACAGAATGTAGAAATTATTGACACAATATCATTAATATCACACACAAGTAAAATTTTTGCTGAAGACAATTCAGAAATGGTTGCAACAGTACATTGACAGGGAACTGCCAGAAATTCAAGTAGGATTCAGAAAAGGACATGGAATGAGGGATATCATTGCTGATCTCAGATGGCTCTTACTGAAAACAAAGAATACCAGAAAGATGTTTACCTGTGTTTTATTGATGACGCAAAGGCATTTAATTGTGTGGATTATAACAAATTATGGGTACATTACAAAGAATGTGCTCATGAGGAACCTGTACATAGGCCAAGAGGTTGTCATTGAAACACAACAACAGGATATTGTATGGTTTAAAATCAGGAAATGTGTGTGTCAGGGCTATATCTTTTCACCATAGTTATTTAATCTGTATGCTGAGCAAGTAATTTGAGAAGCTAGACTATATGAAGAAGAATGAGGCATCAGGATTAAAAACCTATTAATATTAAGAACTATTAATAACCTGCAATATGCAGACGACACAACTTTGCTTGCTGAAAGTGAAGAGGACTTGAAGCACTCACTGATGAAGATCAAATACTACAGTCTTCAGTATGGATTACACCTCAACATAAAGAAAACAAAAGTCCTTGCAATTGGACCAACGAACAACATCATGATAAATGGAGAAAAGATTTAGGTTGTCAGGGATTTCATTTTACTTGGATTCACAATCAACATCCATGGAAGCAGCAGCCAAGAAATCAGACATGTTATCGCACTGGGCAAATCTTCTGCAAAAGACTTCTTTAAAATGTTAAGGAGCAAAAATATCACTTTGAAGATTAAGGTGCACTTAACCCAAACCATGGTATTTTTAATCACCTCATATGCATGTGAAAGCTGGACAATGAATAAGGAAAACCGAAGAAGAATTGATGCCTTTGAATTGTGGTGTTGCTGAAGAATACTGAAAACACCATGGACTGTCAGAAGAATCAGCAAATCTGTCCTGCAAGAAGTGTAGCTAGAATGTTCCTGAAAAGCAAAAATGGCCAAACTTCCTCTCACTTCCTTTGGTCATATGGTCAGAAGGGACCAGTCCCTGAAGAAGCATATCATGGTAAAGTAGGGGGTCAGTGAAAAAGGGGGAGACCCTCAAGGAGATGGACTGGCACAGTGGCTGCAGCAATGGGCTCAAGCATAGCAAGGACTGTGAGGATGGCCCACGACCAGGCAGTTTCATTCTGCTGTACCCAGGGTCACTGTGAGTCAGAGGTGACTGGACGGCACCTAACAACAACAACTAACCTAAAGCTTGGAGCCTGAAATCCAGCAACAACTCAGACAAAAGCCCTGGCCATCTCTATGTAAAGATTACTGGCAAGAAAACTCTACCGAGCACGGTTCTACTTTGTAACGTATGGAATCAACTTGAATATTCGGAATAGTTTCTCTTCAATCTCTGTTTCTGTCTGTCTCTCTCATTCTCTCTCTTTCTCCGCTCCTTTTTCCCCTGTTATCCCAAAGGCAGTTTAGTCACCAATTTTGAAAATTACAATATGAGGGCAAATCCACTGCAATGAAGTAGATTCTGACACATAGCGACCCTATAGGATAGCATAGAGTTGTGCCCATAGGATTTCCAACCTTTAGTTAACAGCCCAATGTTTTAACCACAGCGCCACCAGAGCTCCTTTTGGGAGGGAAAAAAAAAAAAGGTTGGCAGTTGAACCCACCAGCCACTCTTGGGAGAAAGATAAGACAGTCTGCTTCCGTGAAGATTTACAGCCTTGGAAGTCTTATGGGGGCAGCTCTACGCTATCCTATAGGGTCGCTACGCGTCAGAATCTACTTGATTGCAGAGGATTTGCCCTCATATTGTAATTCAGGTATGTTTGACAGCAGCTTGCCTATTTTAGCCCGCGTTCCACCGGCTTTGAGTCGAGGTCACCACAAAACCTAAAAGTACGACCTAAGAAAAGAAATGATTGGAAATTATTTTAGGACAGCGCTCTCGGTTGCTCGCAGTGGCGTCTGAAGTCGCCGAGCCTCTCGGAATCCCAGGGCAAGTTCTTGGACAAACATTGCCCTCTGCTGCTCACCTCCAGGAACTGCAATGACGCTCTGGCGAATAAGCGCAGACATTCTGAGCAAGCAGGGGCATCAGGAGGACCGAGTGAAAGAATGAAGACGGTATGGAGGGGTATGTGGATGTAAACAAGGGAGGTTTGGTAGGTTGGTGTGCTTTTCTTTAACTCTCCTTCTCTCAACATTCCGAGAGGTGTCCTATTGCCAAGGTGACACATGCCTCGATATTTCCACCAGTGTAGATTCTCTCATGTCCTGGGATGAATGGGACGTATTAACACTTTCTGTGATCCTCCCAATTCCCCAAGTGAAACATCTGCATTAGTTTCCTACTCAGTTGGCATATTTCTCCTACATTTATGTCTCTTCCCAAGAACTCCATTCTTACAGACTAAAATCTGCAGCAGAATAAATATATGTAATTTTATCATTTTCAAAAAGTGATTTTTTTTGCAATTTTGTAACTTTTTTCATAAAAGTAATTTTAAAAGTTGGAGGAACTTGAAGATAAGTGAGAGCCAAGACAAGAACAGATATATGCACACCCATGTTCATCACAGCACTATTTACAATAGCCAAAGATGGAAACAACCTAGTGCCCATCAACAGAAGAATGGATGGCCGAACTATGGTACATACACGCAATGGAATACTATCCAACACTAAATAATAATGTAGAATCTGCAAAACACCACATAATGTGGATGAACTTGGAGGACATTATATTGAGTGAAATAAGTCAGTCACAGAAGGACAAATATTGTTGTATTAGTTCATTATTGTAAAAAGTCAAGGAAACATTTATATATGGAAAGAAACTTTTTGTGTTACCAGGGGAGGGAACACTGCAAAAATTTTAAATAATATATATATATTTTAAAAAAAGATGAATTGTCTTGTGAGACACTTTTTGGACTCTAAGACAATGTTGTATCTAGCAGTACAAAGAGCTCTTTAGTCTAGACTGTAGGCCAGTCAGACTAACAAACTGGGAAAAGATGCTTCTCTGATATGCCTC
The DNA here is from genome assembly GCF_000298275.1 of Orycteropus afer afer. NCBI lineage: Eukaryota > Metazoa > Chordata > Mammalia > Tubulidentata > Orycteropodidae > Orycteropus > Orycteropus afer. The sequence continues at coordinate 251,881 of NW_006921881.1, forward strand.
AATTTCCCATCCTGAAATGCTTGTGTATTTGAAATACCACTATTTAGAAGTTCTACTACTTTAAGGAGTTCTGATGTTGGAGTGGGTAAGGCATTTGGTTGCTATCCAAAAGACCATTGGTTCAAACCCACTAGCTGTTCTACGGGAGGAAGATGAGGCAATCTACTTCCATAAAGATTTACTACCTTGGAATCCTAATGGGGGTTGCTATGAGTTGGAATGGACTTGATGGCAGTGGGTTTAGCTTTTGATTTTTACTACCTTTTTTTTTTTTTTTTTGGTGGAAAGGCAATCTCTTAACGTGTTTATTTATTTTTAACTTTTTATTGTTATTTGAGTGAAATTTTACAGAGCAAATTGCCATTCAACTGTTCATACACGTTTTGTTTCTTGACATTGAATGCAATCCACACAGTGGAGTGTACCAACACTCTTCCCAGTGGGGATCGCTCTGAGTTGGAATCGACTTGATAGCAGTGGCTTTGTTTTCTGGATACGATCATATGCTGGAGGAACTAATTCTAACATTAAAAATGATCATTTCAAGTTAGGTGGTCCGAATGTTGTTATGTGCCGTCGAGTCAGCCCTGACTCATAGTGACCCCTCCTTGGGTTTCCGAGGCAGTATCACTACGGAAGTAGATTGCCCCATCTTCCTTCCGAGGAGTGGCTAGTGGGTTTGAACCGCCAGCCTCCTGGTTAACAGTCAAGGGCCTTAGCCACTATGCTACCAGAGCTAGGTGGTCCGAATATGAGCTGTTTATTACAGAGCAGGAAAAGAAACTCCAGGGAATTTGCATGTGTTTAGATTATTACACTGAAATTAACATTTTAAATTATTCTGGAGTACTCCTGAAACCAGGAGAAGAGAGCTGCAGACTCCAAGGGTCACGAAGAAGAATTTAAAGGAAAATACCACCGAAACAAAAATCCAAAACAATATGCCTGTAACCTATCATTACACTCTTTGTGTCCAAGCATTATGCTGAAAAAAATTATTAAACTTCTGCAGTAAATATCTGAAAGTAATTAAACTGTTTATTACCTAGCAAAAGGAGATAAAGAACCAAAGAAAAAAGAGCAATACACGAAGGCAAAAGAGTCCTTGGACTGGTACTCTGACCTTGTTGTTGTTGTTATGTGCCATCAAGTCGAACCCGACTCATAGCAACCCCTCCTTGGGTTTCTGAGGCAGTATCACTACGGAAGTAGATTGCCCCCTCTTCCTTCCGAGGAGTGGCTGGTAGGTTTGAACTGCCAGCCTTCTGGTTAGCAGTCAAGTGCCTTAGACACTACGCTACCAGAGCTCCCTGACCTTGGAGAGAGTAATTCCTTTCTGAGAGCCTCCATTTTTTCATCAATGAAGTGAGGGGTGGGGTATTTGTTATTCACTCTTGCTTCCAATTCTGTTGCCCAACAAGTATCAGTTTCTGGTGGAAAGTTGCTAGTAAGTGGGAAATCCTGGTCATGTGGGAAAGGTGAAGATAAAGTTAGATAAGGTGTTGCCAGAACTGCCAGTCTTGGGTGAGGAGCTAACTGGAGACTGGGCAGGAGGGGTATAAACGGAGGGAGCAGCATGAGTGACCTGGCTTTCTGAGGAAGGGCGAGGAGGGCCAATTTCACCACTGTCTGCAGCTCTTAAGATCTGTTAACTGTATTCAATCAAAGTCCACTTGCCTGTCTTCCGAGTTTCACTTTTGAAAGGGTTACAGCTGTAGGAGGTGAGCATGCTCTTCTAATGGGAATCTCATTTGCGGAGAGGGCACAGAGATTGGCCTCTCCCTTCAGCTTGGACCAGGCAGCAGGAATCCTCCCTTCACCCAAAGCCCCCGGGGGAACTGTGGGCGGTTCTGCCCTCTCTGGCTGTTCAAGGTTCTTTCTGCAATCAGCACACCCCAAGACTCTGACTTGTCTTTGGAAACCTGTTATGTGAGAGAAGTCCAGGCGCTTGAGACCAAGTGAGAAGACCCAGCAGCCCCCCTGGATTCACCCCAAGGAGAGACAGAGTCACGTGAGTGGGAGAGTCCCTGGTGAAGGAAGGATGGCTCTGGGGAGTCGGGGAAGTCGACCAGGATGGGGAAGGAGAGGATACAGAGTCAGTATTCTGTAGGAAAAGTAAACCTGCAAAAGCCAGAGTGTGTAAGGTAGAAACCTGCCACACAAGGAAAACACAAATATTTTACACTAAAATAATTAATAGAAAAGTGGTTAGACTAAGCCAAACCAAACCAAACCCACTGCCATCAAGTCAGATTTGAGTCATAGCGACCCCTCCTTGGGTTTCCCAGGTGGAATCTCTACAGAAGTAGATTGCCCAACCTCCCTTCCAAGGAGTGGCTGGTGGGTTTGAACAGCCAGCCTTCTGGTTAGCAGTCAAGTGCCTTGGCACTATGCCACCTGCACCCTATTATACACAGAAAACTTGTGAGGCCCAGAAAAGCAAAGCAGTCCCCTCAAGTTCTGACTCTCACAGGATTCACTTCATACTTTTTTGAAATGCTATCATAACTTGTTTGAGCCTTACAATATTCCTGTGAACCTGACTGGGTGAGGAAAGGGCACTAGATGAAAAATCAGAAAACCAGGGTCTATTCAGTTGTCATGTTTGAAATTGACTTGTATTTCTCAGCATGCATGTCCTTGTTTGTCACATGGTGATGACACAGCTGGAAAAATTTTGGGAATGACTGTCTCCATCAGAGAAGTGAGAGAATAAAAGTTCAAGAAAGTAAAACAGGATGCCCAAGGTCACAAAAGTAGAGGGCAAGTCATCTTGTGTCCTAGAACTGATTGCATTTTGTTTCCTTTAGAAAAATGTATTATACTAAGATATGATAAACTACAGTTGTTTATGGAGTTTTTATGCAAATAAATGAACTTCAAACTTCCTGAACTAATTTATTCTCACCAGTTAATTCAAAATTTTAATCAAGCCAAATACTGTGTCTACTTTGCATTTGATGATTTAACACTTGAGCCATTTTTCTGAAAACAATCCTAACAGCCCATGATATACAGTAATTTGTCTTTTTCTCTGACATGAATTTTAATAAGTTTATGCATAGCTCTTAAAATTGAGAATTTGACATTCACCTCTTATCTAAACACAAACCATCACTCACTGTGGCATCTTAACAAATATACTTTATACAACAAATTAAATTAAATATGGGCCTTTGAGAATTTGATGATTCACACACATATTAGATCATATCCCTTGTCAATACAGAAATTTACTATATTTATTATAACCAATGGCAGTTTCAGAAAGGTTCCACTTTTCATTGAAATAATAAAGATGTCAAACACTTAAAACTGTTTTTGCTTATGTAATTACTGTTAATTTTACTGATGATATGCAAGGAAGATGCATTTTAACTAAAATAAGGATTTTAACTTCTGTCAGAAATCTAGATTGCAACTTAAACCCGGTTATTTATTCACAAATAATGAACCAAAGATTTTCAGCAGGCTAATAGCAATAGGCTAATACCCTACAAGGAAGACCAGTTAATACTACTATTATTCAAAATTATGCACCAACCACCGAAGCCAAAGATGAAGAAATTAAAGATTTTTACCAACTTCTGCAGTCTGAAATTGACCGAACATGCAATCAAGATGTGTTAACTATCTCTGGTGACTGGAATGCAAAAGCTGGAAACAAAGAATCATCAGTAGTTGGAAAATATGGCCTTGGTGATAGAAATGACACTGGAGATCACATGATAGAATTCTGCAAGACCAACAACTTATTCATTGCAAAAGCTTTTTTCAACAACACAAACAGTGGCTATACACATAGACTTCACCAGAAGGAGTACACAGGAATCAGAGTGACTACGTCTATGGCAAGAGGTGCTGGAGAGGCTCAATATCTTCAGCCAAAACAAGGCCAGGAAGGTGGAACAGACCATCAACTGCTCATATGCAAGTTCAAGTTGAAGCCCAAGACAATTAAAAGATGTGCCATGAGAGCTAAAATATGACCCTGATTGTATCCCTCCTGAATTTAGGGACCATCTAAAGAATAGATTTGATGCATTGAACACCAATAACTGAAAACCAGAAGAACTGGGGAATGATATCAAGAACATCATCCACAAAGAACCCAAAAGGTCATTAGAAAGACAGGAAAGGAAGAAAAGATGAAAATGGATGTCAGAAGAAACTCTGAAACTTGCCCTTGAACAGAGAGTAGCTAAGCAAATGGAAGAATCAACAGGATAAAAGAGCTGAACAGAAGATTTCAAAGAGCAGGTTGAGAAGACAAAGTCAATTATTATAATGAAATGTACAAAGAGCTGGAGTTAGAAAACCAAAAGGGAAGAACACACACGGCATTTCTTAAGCTGAAAGGACTGAAGAAAAAAAATTAAGCATCAAATTGCAATACTGAAAGATTCCTTGGGGAATATATTGAATGATGCAGGAAACATCAAAAGAAGATGGATGGAATACAATACACAGAGCCACTGTACCAAAAAGAATTGGTAGATGATCATCCATTTTGGGAGGTGGCATATGATCAAGAACCAATGGTATTGAAGGAAGAAGTAGAAGCTGCAGTGAAGGATTTGGCAAAAAACAAGGTTCCTAGAATTGATGGAATACCCATTGAGTTGTTTCAACAAATGGATGCTTCACTGGAGGCACTCACTTGGCTATGCCAAGAGATTTGGAAGATGGCTACCTAGCCAACTGACTAGAAGAGATCCATATCTGTACCCATTCCAAAGAAAGGTGATCCCACAGAATGTGGAAATTAGCAAACAATATCATTAATATCGCATGCAAGTAAAATCTTACTGAAGATAATTCAAAAACAGTTGCAGCAGTATATTGACAGAGAACTTCCAGAAATGCAAGCTGGATTCAGAAGAGGACGTGGAACAAGGGATATCATTGCTGATGTCAGATGGATCTTGGCTCAAAGCAAAGAATACCAGAAAGATGTTTACTTGTGTTTTATTGACTATGCAAAAGCATTCGAATGCATGGATCATAACAAATTGTGGATAACATTGAGAAGAATGGGAATTCCAGAACACTTAGTTGTGCTACTCATTAGGAACCTGCCCATTGACCAGGAGGCTGCTATTCAAACAGAACAAGGGGATACTGCATGGTTTAAAATCAGGAAGGGAGTGCATAAGGGTTGTATCCTTTCACCATAGTTGTTCAACCTGTACACTGAGCAAATAATCCAAGAAGCTGGACTTATGAAGAAGAATGTGGCAGCAGGATTGGAGGAAGACTCGTTAACAACCTGAGATACGCAGACGACACAATTTTGCTTGCTGAACGTGAGGATGGCTTGGAGCACTTACTGATGAAGTTTGTTTGCAGTATGAATAACATTTCAACATAAAGAAAACGAAAATCCTCACAACTGGACCAATTAGCAGCATCACGATAGATGGAGAAAAGACTGAAGTTGTCACAGACTTCATATTACTTGGTTCTGCAATCAACACCAATGGAAGCAGCAGTCAAGACATCAAAAGATGTATTGCATTGGGCAAATCTGTTGCAAAAGACCTCTTTCAAGCACTAAAGAGCAAAGATATCTACTTGAATACTAGGGTGCACCTAACCCAAGCCACGGTATTTTCAATCACCTCATATGCATGTGTGACCTGGACAATGAATAAAGAAGACCAAAGAAGAGTTGATGCTTTTGATTTGTGGTGCTGGTGAAGAATGCTAAAAGTACTATGGACTGCTAAAAGAACTAACAGATCTGTCCTGGAAGAAGTGCAGCCAGAATGCTTCTTGGAAGTGAGAATGGCCAGACTTCATCTCACCCACTTTGGTCATGTTGTTAGAAGGGACCATTCTCTGAAGAAGGATGCCATGCTTGGTATAGTGCAGGGTCAACAAAAGAGGGGAAGGCCCTCAACAAGATGAATTGACACGGTGGCTGCAGCAATGGGCTCAGGTATAGTAGGGATCGTGAGGCTGGCACAGGACCAGACAGTGTTTCGTTCTGTTGTACATAAGGTTGCTATGAGTTGGAGATGACTCAACAGCACATAACAACGATATTAGCAGTTCAAACCCAAAAAAAACAAACTCTCTGCCACTGAGTCAAGTATGACTCACAGTGACCCTCATTGTGTTTCCAAGGCCAGAAATCTTGACAGAAGTAGACTGCCTCATTTTTCTTCTGTGGAGCAGGTGGTGGGTTTGAACCGCCAACCTTTTGGCTAGCAGCCAGATGCCTTAACCACTACACCACCAGAGCTCCTTAACAGATAGTCTATGATAAAGTTTTTCAGTGTTGGCATTACTGCTGTTTTGGACTAGACAATTCTGCTGTCAGGACTGTTCTGTGCATTGCAGGGTGTTCAGCAGGATCCCTAACTTCCATTCAGTAGATACCACCACCACGCCCCACCCCCAGTTGTGACAACCCAAAATGTCTCCAGACATTGCCAAATGTTCTCTGAGGGCAAAGCCAATGACCACCCCCTCCTCCTCTTGACTTATTGAGAAACATTGGCCCAAGGCAATCATTCTTCCCCTTTCTACTCTAGAATCTCTCTGAGCCCCAGAAAACATTTAGATACATTTTTACATTCTCAAAATCTTCACTGACTCAGGAAAATTTCTGTTTGTAGTGCACATTTGTAGGTTTTTTGTTTTTTAATTTCTGCTTCAACACAAAAACTAAAGGAATACAAAGCTATAAACTGTTTGTAGTAAGTGTAGATCCTTTTTAGTGCTTAGCATGGGTTTTGTGGGCTTTCTTGGCTCTTACTTGGTGGCGCAGAACGTTTCTGCATTTCACAACAAGAGTCCAGAGTAAAGGTAAATTTCTCAAGTGGTAGAGGTTGTCTTGTAATGCTAGGTCTCCTTTCATACGTATATTTTAGTGCACTTTTAAATCTAGGTATTGTGACTAGGCCCATATCAGTTTCCTTAGAGATATTTTAAATGAAAGTAGGTATCTTCTTAGAAAGCTAATAGAATAATCATCTTCTGATCCACTTGAATCACAGTCTCCATTTCAGACTGTCTATTCATGTTTACCTGCCCCAACGACCTCTGAGAAAAGGGAAGGAGTAACTGGCTCACCACCACTCCTAAGCAGGTTCTTCTACTTGGTGTGAAGCAAGTTTCTCTCAATAAAATTCTTGACACATTAGAAAGAATAAGTCTTAGACTTCTTTCAGTCTGGATTTTTTATTTTTCAAAGGCAAAGCTTGCATTCTATTTTTGTCCTGGTCATTTAAAAACTTTTTCACTGTGTGAAAGTGTTTTTATGAGGCTAGTACAATGGGCTTGGACTTGCAAACTCTGCTAGTTGGGTTCTTTCTTTCTTTTTTTTTTTTTTTAATTCATTCCTATATGTCTTCTGGGAACTCTGGTGGCGTAGTGCCTAAGGAATTTGACTGTTAGCCAGAAGGCTGGCTGTTCAAACCCACCAGCCACTCCTTGATTGAGCAATATACTTCCTTAGAGATACCACCTCATAAACCCAAGGAGGTGTCACTCTGAGTCGGATTTGAATCAACGGCAGTGAGTTTGGGGGTTTTTTTTAGGTGTATGTCTTCTGGTGGCACTGTGGTTAAGGCATTGTGCTGCTAACCCAAAGGTAGGCAGTTTGAACCTACCAGGTGTTCCACGGTAAGAAGATGAGGCAACCTACTTCCCTAAAGATTTACAGCCTTGGAAACCTGATGGGGGTCGCTATGAGTCAGAATTGACTTGATGGCAGTGGGTTTTATATGTCTTCAAGACTACACTGAAAGGATTAGTTTAAGTAGTTCTCTTGGCTGCCTTTTGCATCATTTCCACCACTTTTTTCTTCACTATCCAAAGCATCCCATTGCCCCTGGGTTCTCCCCGGACCCTGAATGGCAACTTCCCGGCTACACCTGGACACAGCCTCCTGCTCTTTCCTCCACAGCTAAGAAATCGTAGTGATGAACAATTTTGCAGGAGGTGCTGGGAGGAGGAAGAGAAAAATAACTCAATCCTGCCATATAATTTCTACATGCTCAACATGGATGGTACAAAAAAAGTTTTGGTTTCCTTGTTTTTAATATTAAAGCCAAAAAGCCACTGCCATCTAGTTGATTCCGATTCATGACAACCCTAGAGGGCAGAGTAGAACTGCCCCATAGGGTTTCCAAGGCTGTCTATCTTTACGGGAGCAGACTGTCTCATCTTTCTTGGGCAGAGCAGCTGATGGGTTTATCAGCTGTTCTTTAGGTTAGTAGTTGAATGCCTTAACTATTGCACCACCAGAGCTCCTTATTTTTTATATTATTGTCTCTTAAATCCAAGAGTGCTTTTCATTTTAATCAAAAAGCTTCTTTCAGGCCTAAAAATTAGCTTAAAGTACAACAGATTTGGTAAAGGATAGGAAGAAATGGTAACTAGAGTAATAGAGCCAAGCCCATTTCATTGTTTGATGGGGAAGGGGTCCTTGTTAAGACTGCATAACCATTGGAAACCATGGAATATGCCTGGTGCCTCACAGCCTCATTTAGGCATAGTCACACTTTTTCTCTTGTGTTTGTTCCAGGGAAGATGGTGGATTTTCCAGGGTTCTCTCTATCTGGTGCAGTTGCCTCCTTCTTCTTAATCCTGCTGACCATGAAGCAGTCAGGTACGATTTCCTTCTTCCCCTTACTGGATGCTCTAATGTCACCCAGATCCAATCCAGATGCAGAATTCTAAACTCAAAAGGGCTAGTCCAACATTGAAGAGTTTGCACTCATGGGCCAAAACAACTCTGCTTCAAAACAGGCTTCTTGAGTGTAGAAAATTAAAGATGTGGGGGAAAATTAGTCCAAGGGACTAACAGACCATGTAAACCCCAGTGTCCATGACCCTGAGAACTAGATGGTGCCTACCTACCACTGCTGACTGCTCCGAAAGGGATCACAGCAAGAGGTCCCAGATAGAGTGGGGGGAAATGTAGAACAAAATGCAAAATCATGAATCAAAAACCACACTTACTGATCTGGTGAAGACTGGAGGAACCCCAAGACTATAGCCCTTAGACACCTCTCAAGCTAGGAACTGAACTTAACCCCCACGACTCAACTGGCAGCCAAGTGAAAAACAGACCTATAAGGTGGACAGTAGTATCAGGAGAGTTTGCACTCATTACGGCAGTCAAGCATATGAGATCCAGAGGACAGCATTTGCCCAGGGATTGAGCTAGGAGGGTAGGGGACAGGGATGGGAACTGGTGGACCCAAGGAGGAAATGGGAAGAATACTGTTATAGTGTGGAGACTGCAGTAAATCTCACAAAACAGAATGTGTATGGATTGTTGACTGGTAAACCAATTTGCTATGCAAATTTTAAAAAAGGGATGGGGAGGGCCTTTTCCACTTTCAACTGTGTTACTTTTGGAAAATCACTTGAGCACCTTGTCATAGTGTCCTAACCTTTATGACAGGAAAAGGAGCAGTGTGTATGTCTCATAAACAAACATAGGCTTTAAATTAAATGAGATCATACATGAAAAGCCCTTGATTCAGTCCCTGGAATGTATTATTTATCTCCTGCTTCCATTAAGGGCAGCACTTTGGGAGCCAAGGGGGAATAAAAAAAAAAAAAAAGCCCCTTCAACATTCACACAGAGGAAATGCAGGACACACAGGATGCATAACTATGAGGGGAGCAGGGGAGTTATTGGGCAGGGAGGGGAGGAGACTGGGTTAGGGTTGGGAATGGTAAATGGGGAGTGAAACTAAATGTACTGAAATGTTGAATGTAAAACAAACTCTTCAAGTAAAAAATTTAAAAAAATAATACTTAAAATAAAATAAATTAAAAAAAAAAAAAACATTGGGGATTAAAAAAAAAAAACACCTTTATTTAAGCAACACAGAAATACTTAGAAGTAAGAAACTAGAAGGGAACTTTCAAGAAGTGGATTTGTAAATCTCATTAGCTGAATTTTATTATCAAAACATTGGACCATTAAAAAAGGTTATGGAAATTCAATGTCACAGGGAAATGCCAGAGTTCCGAGAAAAAGCAGCATTGCAAAGCGGGAAAACACTGGATCGGGAATCAGAAAACCGTGCTCTAGAGCCAGTGCCGCCACAAGCCATGCCTGGTGCTGGGGCCACCTTCCCTGCTCTGTGCTTGTTTCCTCACCTGTCAAGGAAGGCAGCCGATGGTCCAATTTCAGTTCTAGCTTCACAGTTAGACTCCACCCATGATGAGTTCCAGTAGCTCTCCACTAGCATCTGTGGCCATTTGGGCAGCAGCCACTTGTTAAGGAGCAGTACTAGGAAGCCACTCCTCGGAAGGAAGGTTGGGCAATCCTACTTCCGTAGTGATACTGCCTCGGAAACCCAAGGAGGGGTCGCTATGAGTCGGGGCCGACTCGATGGCAAACAACAACAACAACAACAAAGAAGTGAGGTTCCTTGTTAAGAGGACTAAATCTGCACAAAGTGCAAATGACCCGGGAGCGTTTTAAGATGAGAAAGGGCGTAAATAAACAACTTGAATTAACATTAATATTAATAAACATCCTACATCATTAAACGTTTAGATTATTATTAAATATTAACATTATTAAATATTGTTGATTTGTAATTGACAATAAGGAAGAGGCCTAAAATGACTTAAAATTTTATTAGAAAGTTCAAAATTTCTAGACAAGCCTTGCCTTTAATCTCTCACGAGATATCCTTGGAAAAACTGGATTGTACAGAGTCCTCAGTAACTAGAATCTTGCCCTCTCCAGAAGGAAAAGAAATAAAAGAAGTAAACCCAGTTCCTTAGTGAGGACAAGAGAAACCCTCCAAAGCTGAAAAACCTAATGAATGGATTTAGGAACGAAATTTTAGGAAAGGTGATTGTAACAATAATAAAGTTAATAATTAAAGATCAGTTTACCTATTATATTACTGAGAATAACAACAACCCTGGCATGGTAGTTTTACATGATTTAGGTGGTTTAAAATGGGATAAATTGTGGTTCCAAGTCTCAAGGAATCACTAAGAATAATGGAGTTGTCTCCAAATGACATAGATGTAAGTGACATATTCAGGACTTACGCTCAAATTTTTTAATTACATGGTATTTTTAGTACAAAAACAAAATGGTGTCTGTAACAACCAAACTGTGGAAATCATCATGCTGGATTTCTTGAAACAATTGAAAATAAAGCCCTCCCATCTCCAGGTGCCTCCATTGTTGACAGGTTGGGCATCAAAGCAAGCACACTGAACCACCATTGGTTTCCCTTTTTCACTCTGTTCTGTAGATGACTTTAAAGTGATTGGTCCTGCCCATCCTATTGTGGCCAAGATTGGAGAAGATGCCTTACTGACCTGTCAACTTCTCCCCAAGAGGACTGCAATACACATGGAAGTGAGGTGGTACCGCTCAGAGCCCAGCACACCTGTGTTCACATACAGGGACGGGGCTGAGGTGACGGAGATGCAGTCAGAGGAGTACAGAAGCCGGGTAGAATGGATAGAGGATGACACTGACAAGGGAAGTGTGGCTCTGAAGATTTACAACGTCCAACCGTCTGACCATGGGCAATACTGGTGTCATTTCCAAGATGGAACCTATTGTGCAGAAACCAGCTTACAGCTCAAGGTAGCAGGTAAATATCTGGAAAACGACACAGGGCTTCTGAGGGAACAGTACCTTAATGTGCAGTACGATTATTGCTGGTTGAAGAATTCCTTTTTAATAACCAAGGAAATTCTCAAAGCCCAGTCCTTGGTTCGGAGTCGTTTGAAGGGAAGTAATTCTGAAGTCTTCAAAGCAAGCTCACTTATAAAATATTTTCCTAAATTTAGTTTTCACGATTTTGACTAGTCTTGAGGATTATTTGAAATCCATGACATGGTATCATTAGCAGTTTTTTGCTGAGGCATGAATTTGTGCCACGTAAGGCTGGTGTGCAAGAGCAAGTCAGCGTCTGAGAGAGTCCAGCTGACCATCCCACATCTGTATCTCGGTGGAATTTGTTGCTCTCCACCCAACCTCTTATAGCAAGCACTGAGATGTGAAAACTGTTTCTATGTGTCATGCACACAGTTAGAAAGCTAGTAATGGAACTGAAGAGACTAAAAACATTATGTTTTTAAGGAGATTATCATAGAAAAATGTTAAATGAATTGAATTGTGTCCAGCGATTACATTATTATATAATAGTGTTCAATTAACATTTCTGAAACATATCCAATGTGAATGGCAATGTCCCACAGAATGCTATTGTATTAGCCAAGCAGGAAAGAATGGGGGAGAAGGGAAAACTTGACAAAGGATCTTGTTGTTGTTGTTGTTAGGTGCTGTCAAGTTGTCTCCAACTCATAGTGACCCTCTGTACAGCAGAACAAAACACTGCCTGGTCCTGTGCCAGCCTCATAATCCTTGCTATACCTGAGACCATTGTTGCAGCCACTGGGTCAATCCATCTTGTTAAGGGTCTTCCCCTTTTTCGTTGACCCTCCACTTTACCAACCATGATATCCTTCTCCAGAGAATGGTCCCTTCTGACATGACCAAAGTAGGTGAGACAAAGTCTGGCCATTCTCATTTCCAAGGAGCATTCCGGCTGCACTTCTTCCATGACAGATTTGTTAGTTCTTTTGACAGTCCATGGTGCTTTCAGCATTCTTCGCCAGCACCACAACTCAAAAGCATCAACTCTTCTCCAGTCTTCTTTATTCACTGTCTAGCTCTCACATGCATATGAGGTGATTGAAAATATCATGGCTTGGGCACACCTTAGTCTTCAAGGAGACATCTTTGCTCTTCAGCACTTTAAAGAGGTCTTTTGCTGCAGATTTGCAAAAGATCTATCTTGAGGAAAAAAAAATCCGAAAAGTTAAATGTCATGGTTCCCAAACCATACATACACAAAAGAGAAAATAAGGCGAATTATTTAATCTAACAGGGAAATAGGGACCAGTCCCTGGAGAAAGATATCATGTTTAGTAAAGTGTAGGTCAGAGAAAAAAGAAAGACTCTCAATGAGATAGATTGACAGTGGCTGCAACATTGGGCTCGTGCATAGCAAGGATCCTGAGGATTGTGCAGGACCAGGCAGCATTTCATTCTATTGTACACAGGGTCGCTCTGAGTTGGAATTGACTCAACGGCACTTAACAACAGTAACAGAGAAATAGTTCTCTGGCAGATGCTGTTTCCTTCTTTAAGGGTATGTCCTCTAATACTTACTGTTCTTAACACCCATAACTATGATTATTACTGTTACTATGTTCAAAGTGATTGACAATGGATAGAAGAGTCCTTTTATTGCTGAGACGTAGGAGTGAGGGACACACTGATGCCTGTTACTATCAGGAATATCTGACAATATGCCATGAATTTTCTAAGGCTCCGGGGAAAATGACTGATTCTCCTTCCACCGACAGGTGACAGAGTCAGAATTCTCATTAATGGAAAATATAGTCGCCTTTGCTTGGGTTTGGTAGTGGTAGAGTTGAAGAGAGAAGGAATTTGTCAAAAATATTTTTCCCATTGAATGAAATATCGAGATACAAGAATTCTACATGGAGCTCCCCAATACAAACACCTCAGCTTATCTACTTGCATTCCAAGCTCACAACCGCCAACAGAAGGAATAGGAAAAATAGTGACCATGGGGGTGATTTCTTACGTTATAGTAAATATCCTGTTTAAACTGAAGTCAAGAAATCACCCAAAATATCAGACAAAGTGCCTGACACAGACAATATTAAGATGAAAAAGGCAGACTCTTAGCACAGGAGAGTTCCTCAATAAATTACAAAAAACATCATATACAGTACTAGAGACATAAGCAAAATGTCCTATCTTCCCTCTCTTCTTGTTCCCCTGCATGGCTTTAAAGAATGATATTGCTGAGATGTTAAAATGGAAAGATCCAGACTGGGGGCAAATAAATGGATCTGAACTTAAATTTGAATGGGAAGAAGACCTTGGACCACTTCGGCCCCCTGGCCCTATGAACCCCTGAACTCTCCTTAGGAGCAGTATCTCTGAGTGGCAGCCTCTATGATTTGTGGTTCCATGGCTCTGGACCTCAAGACTGTGACTTCCCTCCACAGGACTGGGATCTGCCCCTGACATTCACATGCAGGGGACTGTGGAAAGCCGAGCTCAGCTTGTGTGCACTGCAGAAGGATGGTTCCCAGAGCCCGAGGTGTACTGGGAAAATACCACAGGAGAGAAGATGCTGACTTTCTCTGAGCACCACATTCAAGATGAAGATGGCCTGTTCTATGTGGAATCCACTCTTGTGGTCAGGGACGCCTCTGCAGAGACTGTGTCCTGTGTCATCCACAGTCCCATCCTCAGTGAGGAGAAGGGGTCAGCCGTCTCCATCCCAGGTCAGCACTCACGTCTCTTGGACCAGCATGCTGAGATGTTCCAGGGATGGATGTTCCATAGCTCCTAATAATTTTAATCCAGAAAAATATATAATGTTTACTAATATGCTTTAAAATCTATAAAACACGTACACTAAAGTTGAATGAAATAGCTGTTAAGCTGTTCATATGTTCTCCGGTTCTGCTTTCCTCCCTTCCTGCTTTCATTTTCTTTACTCATGTGTATGCATCACATTGTAAAGAAAATTGAACTATATTCTTTCAAGTAAAATGTTTTCCTATTCTGTATTATGGTAAGGCGCTCTGGTGGCATAGTGCCCTAAGGCATTTGACTGCTAACCAGAAGGCTGACAGTTCAAACCCACAAGCCACTCCTTGGAAGGAAGACTGGGCAATCTACTTCCCTAGAGATACCGCTTCAGAAACCCAAGGAGGGGATACTTTGAGTTGGGATCAAATCCATGGCAGTGAGTTTGCTTTTGTTTGTTTATTAAATCTTTACAGAAGTAGATTGCCTGGTCTTCCTTCCGTGGAGTTGCTGGTGGGTTTGAACCACCACCCTTCTGGTTAGCAGTCAAATGCCTTAGGCACTGCGCCAATAGCATCTTAATTATACCCTCACTTTTTT
>NW_006921881.1:267515-277241 GCF_000298275.1 Orycteropus afer afer
TTTAAGATCCCAGTCACTACTCGCCAAAGTAGGAGGTGGAACAATGTTTTGTATAGTATGTTATGCCAATTGAGCTTGATGTTCCCTGTGACTATTATACCCTCACTTATAAATAGCACGAAAAACAACTACAAAAAAAAAAAAAAATACAACAGTGTAGAGTTAAATATCTCATCTTACTATAAAGTATAGCATTGATGAAAATGACTTTTATTCAAATAAGTTTAATAGCTGAAAAAATATGAAATATTATTCAGTGCTAAAGATTGCATCTATCTATCTATCATCCAACTAAAAATACATTCCAATCATGTAAGTATTATAGGCTTAAATAACTCATAACTGCAGTAAGAATTTTGGAACATCCTGTGTATTTAGATATAAACATGTAGTTATTCTTACTCATGTAAATTGGTATAGAAAAAATCAAAAGGTAATATATACTTGGGAGTTCTGGTGGCGTAGTGCCTAAGGCACTTGACTGCTAATCAGAAGACTGGCGGTTCAAACCCACCAACTGCTCCTCAGAAGGAAGATGGGGCAATCTACTTCCATAGTGATACTGCCTCAGAAACCCAAGGAGGGGTCACTATGAGTCGGATCCGACTCGACGGCACATAACAACAACAACAATATATACATATAAAAAGACAATATACATATATATAAGGATCTTTGGTGGCATAGTGCCTAAGGCATTTGACTGCTAACCAGAAGGCTGGCAGTTCAAACCCATTAGCCACTCCTTGGAAGGAAGATTGGGCAATCTACTTCCGTAGTGATACTGCCTCAGAAACCCAAGGAGAGGTCACTATGAGTCGAATCCAACTCAACAGCAGTGAGTACATATATATAATCTCTCAGTTTGGAGTTATAGTTGATTATTGTCTGTGTCCCTATATTTTTAAACTTTCTATGGTTTTATGAAATGAACATGTATTATTTTTATAACTGATAGTTAAATATCACTATATTAAATACCAGCATAAACAAACAGAATCATGGATGGTAGAACTGAGAGCCTATTTATTGTAGAAAGAAAAGAAAAATCAATTGGGATAGACAGGTGATTGGTGGGACAGAATCAATGTTTTTCTTTTTCTGCATTTTTTTTTTTAATTGATATGTCCACTAAAAGTAGAACTTGCTTTTGTTTTGTTGAAAAAGTTTCTCTCCTTCTCTTAGATCAAATTCCTCAATATATTATTCTCTTTGTTTTTCCAGAGAAACTCCAGACTGAGCTGGGTAAGCAGGACATGCTGACATGCACCAATGTAGGGGACCTTCTGTTTCCTCTCCAAAAATAATGCATGGGAGCTACTGAGAGACTCTCCTTATCAGGATGAGACCGAGGCATGACTTGACCACATCTCCTGTTCAGTTAGCACCAGAGGGGACTAGCAAAGTGCAGGCCTCCACACCCTCCTTCAGGGATCCTTCCAGGTGTTAACCCGCCTATCTGAGGGCTCATGGAGATTCCAAGAAGGCTCAGATGGATGCCTACAAGGGGCATGGACATGATCTCTGTGCTGTGTGAGGAGTGTGGGGGGAGGTACAAGACAGCAGGAGGGCTCGGAAGGACACTTCAGAGCACGTATAGTGTGAGGGAGGACAGCATCATCAGAACTGGAGTAACTACCCACCACCTCCACCCTCAGACCCTACAATGGATTCTCCACCAGGTCCTCACCCTAGTGGCCCCTAACCTCACACTATTAGTAGGGAGCTGTTACTTTTGTAGATGCAGTCTGGGACCCTGTGACTGGGTAGATAATGTTTTGTTTGTTGTTGTTCTTCCTTTTTCTTTTTTAGTTTTTCAAGGTTTTATTTTGCCCTTAACAATTGCACTTCAGGCATTATTTTATTGTACTTAAGACAAGTGCTTGAAAGGTAGCCAGCTGATATTTGAGCCCCTTTTGGTTTCTCCTTTAACTTCATCTCCCTTTTTCCTGTGACACCAGCGCCCTCTGCCCAGATGAATAAGGCTTCCATAGATACTCTCTTCTCCATCACATCACCTGTTAGTGGGATGTGTGTGTGTGTGCGCACGCACACACTTTAGCCCATGTACAAGTTTTTGAGGAAAACTGGGTGGCAAATATACTTCAATCTCTGTGAGAGTCTCATGTGACACTTTGGACCCATGGGACCATAAAGATAAAGGGAAGGACCTCTGGAATCAAAGGTGACTTCACAATCTGAAGAGAGAGCTTTACCCTCTTTGAGTCTGATCTCCATCTGCCTGGGGCAGCATTTGCACCTGAGAAGACAGACTTTAACTGGAGGAGTTAGTTACAGGTCAGGAAGTCAGCCAGTGTTTGGGGAAGATTGACACATGTCTATTCCCTCAAGAAGATTTTAGGTGAAAAGTCACTCCTCTGAGTTCTCTCAGCCAACTCGACATATACATTGGAAGTCCCATATACAACATACAACCCAAAGCCATGCTGTTCCATTATACTGAGTAAGAGGGACACCGCCCTGACATGCAGGGACCATGATGACACAAGATGGTAATATGGAGCTTCCCTCTGCTCCTAGTGAGATGGCAAAAGAGGGCTGTGTCCTCATGAGCTTTGAGGTTGTGCTATGGAGACTGAAGAGGCCAGGAACTTCACAGCTGTCTCTATATTGTCCTCATGAATTACAGACTCAGAAATAAGGATCCACCTCAAAAGGCTACCAGCAAATGGCTCTCTAAAGAAGTCCTGAGACTAAAATCCCAGTTCCTACTCTGGCAAATGACATTATTGATATATAAAAACAATGATGAGGTTTTCAAAATATTGACTATATATCAGGAACTATAAGTGCTTTAGAAGAATTATTTCATTTTATTCCCACAATAATTATAAAACTTAATAGATTTATCATCATTTTGCAGTTGGGAGACAATTCTAGAGACCTATGTGGTTTGTCGAGAAGCACTAGGAAATTGTGGTGTTGCCTTTGAATATGTTTGTCAAAGAGTGCAAGTCCTTAATCATTTATGTGTGATTTTGACAATTCTTTGATCTCTAATTTTCTCATCTTTAAAATGAACAGGTTGAATTTAGTCTCTTAAATTTTAGATTCTACAAGTCTAGATATAGTATAATATAATTTAGCACATATGAAGAATGGGATAGCCCACTTAACTGAATATGCTGATTGAAAGAGAGTTATATAGTGTGATTATCAGATTTCAAGGGATTAATGTGTAATTCAGTGTACTTCACACTCAGGAAGGGATTGAATTTTTTAGGAACAGACATCCATTTCTCAAAAACTCAGCTTGTACAGAAGGAAATAATCTGAAAATTAGAATATTATTGACAGTGAGTTTTCTCTCTAGAGAGGTACCCTAGCAGACTTTGGCTAATGACATATGGGGACACTTTTCCTTTGGTCATTGAGTCCCTTCTAAACAATCTACAATTATGTCTATACTCCTCTTGTAAATATTTCTAACAGAGTGAGAGCCTTTTTATCATTTAATAGAAAATTATGATGATAAACTTTGAATTAGGCAACATCCACATGGCCAGTGCCTGGTGAGAACTGGAAGTGTAGTATGTCACTTGGATCCAGGGAAGCCTTCAGAGGAAATCTTCCCCACCTCCCATGATGGGAGGATTACATCCCTTTTGTGTACCCATGATTGTTCTGCACTTTGTATTTGACTGAGTTCCACAATTCTTTCTCTTACAATATCTCTGAAGACCATCTGAGGACAGTGAACTGGATGTGTTTCCAGTGCCCCAAATATGTGAATATGTGGGGCCTTAAAAGGGTTGCCAAGGCTGTAAATCTTTATGGAAGTAGATCTCCCCATCTTCCTTCCACAGAGCAGCTGGTGGGTTTGAACCGCTGACCTTCTGACTAACAGCCAGATGACTTATCCACTACGCCACCAGCTCCCTTTTTTTTTTTTTTTTGACGTAAAACGTATTATGAAAACAAAACTAGGGTAAGGATTTTTTCAGATTTCATTACTAAGAATCTCCTTGAGACTCATATTCAAGGACAAAGTTGGAAGTGGCTCCAACATCCTTAAGTCTCCCATCTCCTCTCCTACACTCATACTGTTTATGGTTACCCAAAGACTTTATTATTCTTAAACGCACAACAATCTTGTGATTTGAGTAGTAACCTCCCAATTTTACCGTTTAAAAACCAAGGCATAGAGAAAGTAAGAAATAATTTGAGGACATCTAGATTAGAAATGGTAGAATATTAATTTTATTCTTAAGAGTTTTAACTGCAAAATTATTTTCTTGTTGTGATGTAAACTGAATAAAATTATAGGTAGGAGCAGATGAGTTAGTTATGATTTTTGGGACTGACACACACCATGGTTTAGTTTTACCTCAAACAGGGACAACCTCTATTCTGATTCTATCAAAGCCTTACCTCTCCAAGAGTGACCTTGAACCTCACAGTTTCCTATGGATGTCCATAGTTTGCTGATGATAGGGTTGCTCCTTTTTGAGTCTTTTTTTGTGTTTTGTATATTGTATTTAACAGCTTCCTTACAAGTGATTGGACCTTCCCAGCCCATGCTTGTCAGAGTGGGAGAAGACATACAATTAACCTGTTACCTGTCCCCCAAGGCTAATGCCCAGAGCATGGAGGTGAGGTGGCTCCGAGCCCACCGTTATCCTGCTGTTTATGTGTATAAGGATGGGGACCATGTGGCTGGAGAGCAGATGGAAGAATATAAAGGCAGAACAGTGTTGGTGAGTGATGCTATTGACGAGGGGAGACTGACTCTGCAGATCCACAATGCCAGGACTTCAGATGATGGACAGTACCGGTGCCTTTTTGAAAAAGATGGTGTCTACCAGGAGACTAGTTTGGATTTGAAGGTAGCAGGTGAGGATTCTAGATAGCTATCTTGATTCAACTCCTGCTACTATTCCTTTGACATGCTAGCTACTGGAAATTTTCTCTCATATCTGAAATTTTCTTAATGCACATTCATTCTTCAAATCTGTATCAGACAGACCCTCCGATGTTCAGTAACTGTGGTAAATAAGTCCACAGACTCAGAAGGATCAAATTAATTATTTGAATATAAAACTTATTCCCTTCCCAGTACCTCCAGAAAGTGATCAGGATGATAAATAAGACAATCTCAGTTACCATGGACTTGCACTCTACCAAGCTCACTCATCCAGGAATCACCTCTCTATTCTTTCTTGCCCTCTATTCAAGTAACATGCTGCTTGTCTGATTTGTCTGGCATTATCCCAATCCCAGATGAACTCTGAAGTCTGATGGTAGCCTATGGAAAATTTTTCCATACTAAATCTCACTATCTTATTTCTAAACCCAAAACCAAACTCACTGCCATCGAGGTGGATCCAATTCATAGCGACTCCTCCTTGGATTTCCGAGGAGGTATCACTACAGAAGTAGATCGCCCAATCTTCCTTCCGAGGAGTGGCTGGTGGGTTTGAACCACCAGCCTTCTGGTTAGCAGTCAAATGCCTTAGGCACTGCAGAGCCACTGGCTTTGCTGTTGTTAAAAGAACATGCTCCCTATTTAAATTCTTTCAGCCCTTAAACATTTACTTTCTATGCATTTTCATTAGTCCTATATACAGACATACTTCGTTTTATTGTGCTTCACAGACATTGTGTTTTTTATAAATTGAATGTTTGTGTAATCCTGCATCGAGCAAGTCTATCAGCACCATTTTTCCAACAGCATGTCTCTGTGTCACATTTTGGTACTTCTCACACTATGTCAAACTTTTTCATAATGCTGTTGCTCACTTAATAGATTAAAATATAATGTAAACATAATTTTTATATACACTTGGAAACCAAAAATTCTGTGTGACTCACTTTATTGCAATATTCGCTTTACTGTGGTAGTCTGGAACCGAACCTGCAATCTCTCTCAGGTAGGCCAGTACATTAACTGAAACTAGTAATGCTAGCTCTGATTTTTTTTATTAGAATTCTTATTAATCAAATGACCTTCTTTATTTGCACTTGTATATCTTTATAACTACTGTTCTTCCCGTAGAGGATCCCATAACTCTCCCTCCATTCTTACCAGTTCACCTCTGCTGTTTAGCCATTATTAACTCAGGAAAAAGCCTTAGCTACTCCTTGGAGACCATGAAGAAAGCAAGAGATCACTAAAAAGACAAGAAAAGAAGAGAAGACCAAAGTGGATGACAGAAGAGACTCTGAACCTTGCCCTTGAGCGGAGAATCGCTAAAGCAAATGGAAGAAATGGAAAGGTAAAAGAGCTGAACAGAAGATTTCAAAGAGCAGCTCGAGTAGACAAAGCCAATTACTATAATGAAATGTGCAAAGACCTGGAGTCTGAAAACCAAAAAGGAAGAACACGCTCAGCATTTCTCAAACTGAAAGAACTGAAGAAAAAATTGAAGCCTCGAGTTGCAATATTGAGAGATTCTGTGAGCAAAATATTGAATGATGCAGGAAACATCAAGAGAAGATGGCAGGAATACACAGAGTCACTGTACCAAAAAGAACTGATCGATCTTCATCCATTTCAAGAAGTCGCATATGATCTAGAACCAATGGTAATGAAGGAAGAAGTCAAAGCTGCAATGAAAGAACTGGCAAAGAACAAGGCTCTGGGAATTGATGGCATACTGATTAAGATATTTCAACAAACAGATGCCCCATTGGAGGCACTCACTCAGTTATGCCAAGAGATTTGGAGGACAGCTACCTGGCCAACTGACTGGAAGAGATCCATATTTGTGCCCATTCCAAAGAAAGGTGATCCCACAGAATGTGGAAATTATAGAACAATATCATTAATATCACATGCAAGTAAGATCTTACTGAAGATAATTCAGAAACGTTTGCAGCAGTATATTGATAGAGAACTTCCAGAGGTTCAAGCCGGATTCAGAAGAGGACGTGGAACAAGGGATATCATAGCTGTTGTCAGATGGATCTTGGCTCAAGGCAAAGAATACCAGAAAGATGTTTACTTGTGTTTTATTGACTATGCAAAGGCATTTGATTGTGTGGATCATGACAAATTATGGATAACATTGAGAAGAATGGGAATCCCTGAGCACTTGATTGTACTCATGAGGAATCTGTACCTTGACCAGGAGGCTGTCATTCGAACAGAACAAGGGGACACTACATGGTTTAAAATCAAGAAGGGAGTGCGTCAGGGTTGTATTCTTTCTCCACACTTATTCAATCTATATGCTGAGCAAATAACCCGAGAAGCTGGACTATATGAAGAAAAACGTGGTATCAGGATTGGAGGAAGAATCATTAACAACCTGAGATATGCAGACAATACAACTTTGTTTGCTGAAAGTGAGGATGACTTAAGGCACCTACTGATGAAGGTTGAAGAATACAGTCTGCAGTATGGATTACATCTCAACATAAAGAAAACAAAAATCCTCACAACTGGACCAATGAGCAGCATCACAATAAATGGAGAGAAGATTGAGGTTGTCAAGGAATTCACGTTGCTTGGTTCTACAATCGATGCCAACGGAAGCAGCAGTCAGGACATTAGACAACGTGTAGCATTGGGGAAGTCAACTGCGAAGGAACTGTTTCAAGTACTGAGGAGCAAGGATATCTCCTTGAGGACTAAGGTGTGCCTGACACAAGCCATGATATTTCCAATCGCCTGGTATGCATGTGAGAGCTGGACAATGAATAGGGAAGACCGAAGAAGAGTTGATGCTTTTGAGTTGTGGTGCTGGCGAAGAATGCTGAAAGTACCGTGGACTGCTAAAAGAACTAACAGATCTGTCCTGGAGGAAGTGCAGCCAGAATGCTCCTTGGAAGCAAGAATGGCCAGACTTCGTCTCACCTATTTTGGTCATGTTGTAAGAAGGGACCATTCCCTGGAGAAGGATGTCATGCTTGGTAGGGTGGAGGGTCGACAAAAGAGGGGGAGGCCTTCAGGGAGATGGATTGATACAGTGGCTGCGATGATGGGCTCGAGTATAGCAGGGATTGTGGGGCTGGCACGGGATCGGGCAGTGTTTCGTTCTGCTGTGCATGGGGTCGCTATGAGTCGGAAACGACTCGACGGCACTTAACAACAACAACAACAACTCCTTGGAGACTTCCTCATTTACCTAAATTCAGAAAACATCCTCTATTTCTTGGAATTCCCATAGAAATTAAGGCCTAGGTGCAACTTAAGGCCTAATCAGAGAGTGAGGTAGCTATTCTCATCTTCGAAAACCTCTTCATGTGGTCACTTTCCCCAGTAGGGTAGCCTGGGCTTCTTATATCATTACTCAGGGCTTCAAGAGTTAGAAAATGTAAGTTTTATTACTTTTGAGTATTAGGATCTGAGGTCCCACAGTATCCATTTTCACCATGTTCTATTGGTCAAGCACAACATCAGCCCAAATTCAAGGGTGGGAATGGGTGGGATAAGCTTTATTTATTTCTTGATGTGAGGAACAGCATACAGGGAGTGGAGGCATTTTTAGAAGCCATCTTTGAAGAACAGACTAAAGTAGGTCTGAAAGGCAAACAAACAAACAAACAAAAAAAAACACATAAATACTGACAGTCTTGCCAGGGATGGAGGAAAGATAAAACCCTTCTGTGCATCGTGAGTTTCCACCATCCATATTTGGGAGTTAAAATTGATTTTCTAAGATTAGAAAATATAATTGAGAACATGCCAGAATCTTGGGTAATCAACTCATTTCTTCCATGGGTTTTGAGTCAAAATTAATCAGTTATATTTAGTAAATATCTGCAGGGACATATGTCAAGATGTTAAATGGACCTCTACCATCTTCTACCATTGGACATACATATTTATAAGATTTTAAGAATATTGTCCTACGTATTTACTCTTTTGTCTTGTATATGTGATCCATGCCCTGGTCAGAGTTATTTTGTTCCCAGCGACAGAGAAGGGGGGTGTGTGGAAACTTGGGCTGTGAACATTTGTCTTACTTTTTACTTTGTCCCTGGAAGATTTTATGAACAACAAATAAATAAATAAAGCAAAGCAAAGCAAGAAAATCCTCCAATATCTCTCATTCCTAGGTGTCCTAAGTGAAATATAATGCTCCTTAAGCTTTGCTGTCTTCCAGAAGCCCTCTGAATCGCCCCCTTCACTCTCAGTGAAGTCATGTGACCTTACTCAAAGAGACTCCAGGCTTTGATTCTTTGGCCTCTATTTCCCAGGCATGGGTTCTTCTCCAGCGATCACCATGAAGGAATGGAAGGACGGAGAAATGCAGCTGATATGCTCTTCAGATGGGTGGTTCCCACAGCCCCATGTGCAGTGGAGAGACACAGAAGGAAAGACAATGCCCTTATTTTCTGAGGCCCTGACTCAAGACCACCATGGGCTGTTCCATGTGGAGACATCTCTATTGGTCAGAAACAGCTCCATTGTGAATGTGAGCTGTTCCATCAGCAACTCCCTTCTGGGCCAAGAGGAAACAAGAACTTTTTCTCTCTCAGGTTGGTAATCACATACATTCCTCTCAGCACTGAGAAAGAAATGTGAAGACCAACCCAAATGCACTAGTTTTGCTGATTTTTAAAAAACTTTATTTTCTTCTATCTGATGACATACCCTGCTGTCTCTTACACAGCTTGTGTTCTGGAGGCTTAGGGATCCTGCCCTCTGAGTTTCTCTCACACATTCCCAGATGTGAGCCCTAAGGCTCTATCGTTTTCACTATACCTACGTGATCTCTTCTCTGATGTGAAAACAGTTATAGCATATATATATATATA
>NW_006921881.1:278278-282080 GCF_000298275.1 Orycteropus afer afer
TATTAACTGGTCTTCCTTGTAGGCGTATGGATATTATCCTATCACTGACAGCATTGTACTTCAGGACAGATCTTGAAACATCCTTTTTGATGATGAACACTACACCATTCCTCTTCAAATCATCATTCCCAGCATAGTAGACCATGTGATGGTCTGATTCAAAATGGCCCAAACCAGTCCATTTCAGCTCACTAATGCCTAGGATATCAATTTTTATGCACTCCATCACTTTTGACAACTTCCATTTTTCCTAGATTCATGCTTTGTACATTCCATTTCTGATTATTTATGGATGTTTGCAGCTGTATCTCCTCAATTGGAGTCATACCACATCAGCAAATGCAGGTCTTGAAAGCTTTACCTTATCCATATCATTAAGGCTGGTTCTACTCTGATGATGCAGCTCTTTCTTAGTCCTATTTTGAGAGCCTTCTGACCTAAATGGCTTATCATCCTGCACTGTATCAGACAATGTTTCCAGGCTATTCATAAAGTTGCACAGTAATGTATCAGACAGTGTTTCCCTGCTATTCATAAGGTTTTCCCTGGCCAATTCTTTGAGAAGTAGATGGCCTCCTCCTTCTTCCTAGTCTTTCTCAGTCTGTAAGCTGTTGAAACCTGTACACCATGTGCAACCCTGCTGGGTTTGAGATATACCAGTGGCACAGCCTCAAGCCTCACAGCAACATGCCACCACAATAGGACAAACCAATAGACAAGTTTGTCTCCCTAAGCTGTTCAAAACCTCTCCACCCTCCCCACCCTCCCCTTACATAGATCCCTGACTCTTTGCCGCCATTTGGGAGGGGCGTGGCCTAGGTCCGCAGCCTTACCTGGATCCCTGCCTCTGCTTCCTCTCTCTATCCTGGTCTCCTCCCACCCCTAGCTTTTTCTCTGCTTTCTCACCACTCGGGAGGGGCATGGCCCGGGACCCTGGCCTTACCTAGATCCCTGCCTCTGCTTCCTCACTCTGTCTGGTCCACTCCCCCTGGCTTTTTCTCTCCTTTCCTGCTGCTTGGGAGGCTATGGCCTAGGTTCCTGGCCTTACCTTGATCCCTGCTTTTGCTTCCTCGCAGGTTTTATATATAGGCCCTTAATTATGCTTAGGAATTTCCCATCTGTTACTATTTTGCTGACAGTTTTTATCACGAATGGGTGTTATACTTTGTCAAATGCCTTTCTACATCCATTGAGATGATCTTTTACTTGGTTCTCATCCTTTGTTTTAATTCTGTGGTGGATTATATGGATTGATTTTCTTATGTTGAACCATTCTTGCCTACCTGGTATGAATCATAGTTGGTCATGGTGTATTATTTTTTATATGCTGTTGAATTCTATTGGGTAGAATTCTGTCGAGTAGGTTTGCATTTATATTCATGAGGGATATTGGTCTATAATTCTTTTTCTATTGATATTTTTGCCTGGCTTTTGTACGAGGGTTATTCTGGCTTGTTGTTGTTGTTATTATGTGCCGTCAAGTCAGACCCGACTCATAGGGACCCCTCCTTGGGTTTCTGAGGCAGTATCACTACAGAAGTAGATTGTCCCATGTTCCTTCCGAGGAGTGGCTGGTGGGTTTGAACCGCCAGCCTTCTGGTTAATAGTCAAGTGCCTTAGGCACTATGCTACCAGAACTTGTATTCATTCCTTTTCCATGTTCTCAAATAGTTTGAGTAGTAGTGGTGTGAACTCTTCTCTGAATACTTGGTAGAATTCTCTGCTGAAGCTATCTGGGCCAGGGCTTTGTTTTTTGTTGGGAGTGTCTTGTTATCATTATTATTATTTTAATGGCCTCTTCGATTTTTTCTATTATTATGGGTCTGTTCAAATTTTCCACCTCAGTTTATGTTAGTTTTGGTAGGTAGTGTGTTTCCAGAAATTGGTCATTTCTTCTAGGTTTTCAAATTTGTTGGCATATAATTTTTCATAATGTTCTGTTATGACCATTTTTACTTCAGTTGGTTCTGTTCCAATGTCTCCCATGTCATTTTTTATTTGGGTTTATTGAATGTTCTCCTTTTCTTTTGTCAGTTTGACCAGTGGTTTGTCAATTTTATAGATCTTTTCAAAGAACCAACTTCTAGTGTTGATGATTCCTTTTATTGTTTTACTGTTTTCTGATTCACTTATTTTTGTTCTAATCTCTGTTATTTCTTTTCTTCTGGTGACTGTGGGCTTCTTTTGTTGCTGTTTCTATTTGTTCAAGTTATGGTGATAAGGAATTGATTTTGTGTGTTTACTGCAAAAAATTGACTTCTGGGTACTGCTTTTCCTGTGTCTCAAAGGTTTGGTATGTTGTGCTTTCATTCTCAATTGATTCTGGGAATTTTTTTTTAATTTCACTTTTAATTTTATCTATAATCTAGTGGTTTTTAAGCAAGGTGTTATTCAGTTTCTATGTGTTTGATTTTTTTTTTTGCCTTGTTCTTCCTGTTATTATTTCTAGTTGAATAGCACTATGATCAGAGAAGATGTTTTAAAATTTGTTGAGGCTTACTTTGTGGCTGAAAATATGATCTATTCTAAAGAACTATTCATGTGTGTTGGAAAACAATGTATACTTTGTGGCTGTTTGGTGGAGTGTTCTGTATAAGCCTATGAGGTGAA
Organism: Orycteropus afer afer; assembly: GCF_000298275.1. Lineage (NCBI taxonomy): Eukaryota > Metazoa > Chordata > Mammalia > Tubulidentata > Orycteropodidae > Orycteropus > Orycteropus afer. The sequence continues at coordinate 280,889 of NW_006921881.1, forward strand.
GTTGGTTGATTGTGGCATTTAGATATTCTGTATCTTGTTGACTTTCTTTCTAGTCCTTCACAATACAGGTGTGTTAAAGTTTCCTATTATTATTGTAGAACTGTGCCTTTCTCTTTTAAATGTTGTTAGAATTAGTTTTATGTATTTTGGAGCTCCATCATTGGGTGCATTTATACATTATGGTTATGTATTCTTGGTGAATTGACACTTTAATCATTACATAATGCCCTTCCTTATCTTTTGTGGTGGATTTTTGTTTTAAAGTCTATTTTATCAGAGATTAATATTGCCACTCCTGCTCTTTTTTTAAATTACTGTTTGCCTGACCACTGTCTGGGCTTCCCCTCTCTAGTCTTTCTTTCACATAGTCTAACTCCTCTCTGTGACAATGAGGAAGAAACCTGCTTTGATTATCCAGTATAATTTTACTTATTTGTTCAATGCTAGAATACATGCACACACACACACACACACAGACACAAATAGATTCAGAATTGCTTACTCATACTACTGTGAAAATAAACCCACTAACTAGAGTTAAATAATTATTTATAACTCTTTCTGTCTTTAGCTTGAGGATATATACTGTGGTTGTTAGGTGCTGTTGAGTCAGTTTTGCCTCATCGTGACCTTATTTACAACAGGACAAAAGACTGGCTAGTCCTCCACCATCCTCAAAATTGTTGGTATGTTTGAGCCCACTGTTGCAGCCAATGTGTCATTCCATCTGGTTGAGGATCTTCCTCTTTTTCACTGACCCTCTACTTTACCAAGCATGACATCCTCCTCCAGGGACTGGTCCCTCCTAATAACATGTCCAAAGTACATAAGATGATGTCTCACCATCTTTGGTTTTAAGGACTATTTTAAGACAGATATATTCATTCTCTGGCAGTCCATGATATATTCAATATTCTTTGCCAACCTCATAATTCTATGATGAATCCAGGAAATTTGGAAGTTGTCAAAAATTATATGGAATGCATAAAGATCAATATCCTAGGCATTATCGAGCTAAAATGGACTAGTACTGACCATTTTGAATTAAACAATCATATGGTCTACTATAGGAGCTTTGGTAGTATAGTGCCTAAGGTACTTAACTGCTAACCAGAAGGCTGGCAGTTCAAACCCACCAACCATTCCTTGGAAGGAAGGTTGGGCAATCTACTTCCATAGTGATACTGCCTCG
>NW_006921881.1:282180-287844 GCF_000298275.1 Orycteropus afer afer
GAAAGAAAGGTTGGGCAATCTACTTCCATAGTGATACTGCCTCAGAAACCCAAGGAGAGGTCACTATGAGTCAGATCCAACTCCACAGCAGTGGTTGCATTTTGGTTGCATCTTCATGGTTGTGGTCTGGGTAATTTTATGCTTTCCCACCTCGGTTTTCCCAGTGGTTAGGTGGTGTTAAGTGGCAAAGAAGGGGGGGGAAATGTGTATATGTGTATTTCTAGGGGAAAAACAAAACAGGAAAGCTAGGTATAAACTTCTAGTCTCTAGTCAGCTTCCAGACAGCAGGAGACGCAGTCCAACTACCTCCTTGAGAGCCCCAGTTGTCACCCTCCCTCCAGCCAAGGCGCTGCTCAGATGAAAAGGACAATTTTCAAAATTTCCCAGTTTCATGATTTAATGGGATTCTCAGATTTCATTTCAGAGTCCAGAATGACTTATTCTTGGAAGATATTGCCTGTTTTGGTAGTACTGCTTCTTGTTGGGGCTGTAAGCCTGAACAGGAGAAAGTCCTCTAAGAAAGGTAAGTAAGATAAAAATATGATTTGTTGTGGGAACCTTACTGATTACTTTCCCTTGCCTCTCTTTTTGGCAGGTACGTATCAGAGCCATTCAGTCAATATTCAGTAATGCATGAAATATACAAGACCTCAAAACTTACATTCATGTTATCAAGGATCAGGGTTGAGTAAGAACAGAGTTTACAGTAATAACAGAACCAAAAGTGTCCCCCAAACAAACAAACAAAAACCTCACTACCTTCTGGCTGATTCTGACTCCAAGAGACCCTATACGACAGGGTAGAACTTCCCCATAGGTTTTACAAGGATGTAAATCTTTACGGAAGCAAACTTCCCTGTCCTTCACCCATGGAGCAGCTGGTGGGTTCAAACCACCAACATTTGGGTTCATAGCTCAATGCTTTAACCACAGCACCACCAGAGCTCCTTGCAAATGGGTTAAAAAACAGTAATTTGATCTCCTTGTGCCCATTCCCAAGAGATTTGTTTAAGAAAGAAGGAGGAAAAAGTTAGTGGGATAGCTATCTTTGTTCTCTAGGCTAAGAGCTGAGATTTCACTAGAATATATAAAACATATATATTGACAGTCTTGCCAAGCATGGAGGAAAGATAAAACTTTTCCATGCATCATTAGTTTCCAGCATCCATATTTGGGAGTGAAAACTGATTATCTGAGATTAGAAAATGTCCCTGAACGTTTTCTAGTTCATTAAAAATGTCAGGCTTACTTGTTGGTGATTCCTACTACGCAGGTGAAGGACTCCTGAAATATTGAGTGAGAGGCTGTTTTGTGTGTCCAGAAAGTTCTTCCACTTGAAATTTCCTATGTCATTGAAAATTTTGTTTGCCTATTTGGACTCAATGTCATGAAATTATATTTTTCTAATAACTCCTTCTCTCAAAAATGACCAATTGTTATCGGCATGGATCTTCTTTCTCTACAGTGAATGTGACATTGGATCCCAATACAGCTCACCCAGAACTCATTCTATCTGAGGGAAACAAGTGTGTGACCCGTGGACACGCCTGGCAGAAGCTTCCAGGTGCCCCACAGAGATTTGACTGCCTTCCCTGTGTTCTGGGCCAACAAGGGTTCAAGTCAGGGAGGTGGCACTGGGAGGTGGAGGTTGGGGATGGGACTGGATGGTTCCTGGGTGTTGTCAGGGATGATGTCATGAGGAAAAGATTTGTCTCTGTGTCACCTGAGAATGGGTTCTGGGCAATGGGTTGCTATGGAAATGAGTACTGGGCCATCACCTCTCCTCCAACCCTTCTTTCCTTGAATGTGGCCCCTGGACGGGTCAGAATCTCTCTTGACTATGTCTCTGGACACATCTCCTTTTATGACATGACCAATAAATGTCCTATCTATACCTTCTCCAAATGTTCATTCTCTGGAACTCTGCACCCCCTCTTCATTCTTTGGTCCCCTGATATAGATTATCCTGACATCTTCCCTGTATCTAGAGTATCTTTCGTAACCTCTACAAAGAAAACAACCACCTTAGATTCTGGAAATCAGGATGTTATTCCAAGTTCCAGCACTTTCCTCTTGTCACCAAGTGCTCGAAGAGGACTCACACGATCATCACAGAGCCAACTCAAGAGTGCTTTAACCTCACTTCGGCTTCAGATTTGACCTGAAGACTGATCTCTTCAGAATCTGATCCTAACCCAGGCTTTCTGATAGCCTGCCTACTGATCACAATCTGATGACCAAAGTAAATTTAGGAAATCCAAAGGAAAATGCAACTTAGCTGAGAGGAGGAATTCTTAGCAAGGAATGTTCAAGTGTTTGATTAGTTTCTTTAAGAAGGTGACAATAAATTACACATGTAAGTGAGCTGAGGAAGAAAAAAATACAGCTAAAGAAGAATGAGGGAAAATATAGCTGAATATGAGAAGAAAAATCTGATCTCTGATATGATCTTGAATCATGAAGTGTTGTGGAATCCCTGCAGTAAAGTTTTTGAGAAAGTTACTAGAGGATATGGAGTGAGGAAAATTTTTAGGAATTCTAATCCAGGAGCAAGATTAATTATGTATCATGCAAATGAGAGAATCAATATTATTTTCAGAGAAAAATAAGGCCTACAATTTAAAAATAATAATTAGAAAATAAATAAATGCAGTGTATAATAAAATATAAGGAGCTCTGGTGGAGTAGTGGACAAGGCATTTGGCTGCTAACCACAAGGTCAGCAGTTCAAATCCACCAGCTGCTCTGTGGGAGGCAGATAAAGCAATCTACTTCCATAAAGATTTACAGCCTTGGAAATTCAATGAGGTTGCTATTGGTCAGAATTGACTCAATGGCAGTGAATATAATAAAATATATTTTAAAGTCACAATGAGTTAAGAGAAATTAAATGAGGAAGAAGACTGAATGTGTAGGAGTCTTAAAAAACAGAATGGAAAGAGTCTTCAAATCTTAAGTCCAATGAGGAATATCTGCAAATGACACTCTGCTGTCTTCCAGGATGGCAGACATCACAGAGCTATTGCTGCCCAACATTCTGGAGTTTCTCTCCTGGGTCCTAATATATATACTTTTATATATATTTAAACTCATAAATTTATGTTTGAAAGTCTGTATGCTGTCTCACAGAATTTACACATTTTGAAGCATTGATCTACTGTTATTTTTTAGGACAAATTTATCTGCAAATATGCTCTTCACCTGAAAGTATCTTTTGACATGTTATTCTGCTTTGCTTTAATGTAATCATAAATACTGTATTTTATATATCTGAAGGTTAACTCTGAAAAAATTAAAATAACTTTTCTTTTTCACGTTTTTGAGTCTTCCTTCCTAATCCATCTAGCTCTGTGGCTGTTATGTTAGTCTTATGTGCTTGAGCACGTCATATATATAATTATATATACACTTTTTTAGAGGTAATGTCAAGAAAATATCTTATCAGTCAGATTCTTTAGCTATATATTAAGAAACATACTTTGTTTTAGCTCCCCATATTAATTTATTGTCTCATTCTAATTCTGGTTAGAAAAACTGCTAGGAAGGAAAATGATTGGTGACTTTAGTAAGACCCCTCAATCATTGGAATAGTCACTGTAACTAATGGACAAGTAATGGAATTAGCCTTTCAGGGATCTATTCCCTCCCACTCCTGATGTATAAATAGCTGGTTGTCATCATGCAAAATCATGGCTACTCTCAGAACAGATGTACAAACTGGGTGGATCACTGTTTCAGGGAAAGATTATCAGAAACCGACCAAAAACCAAACTCACTGCCATCAAGTTGATTCCAACTCATAGTGACCCCCCCATTGGGTTTCCAAGGTGGTAAATCTTTACAGAAACCAGGGAGATTAAGTTTCTTAATCTCCCTGTATGACTCTTTCCTCATTTGTCAGTAGAATAAATTCAATAAGGAAAGTGATTTTTTGTTTGTTTTATGTATCACCACAACCTAGAAAAGTGCCTGCCATATTTTAACTGATCAATAAACATTTGTGGAATGCATTACTAGATTGATAAAATGGATATTTATCAAGTACCTTATCTGTAGAATACACTGTGATAGACCCTAGAAATACAATGCTTAATCAGACAAATTCCTTGTTCTCAAGTATTTATTTATTCTAGTGGAGTCAGTTCATTTTTTAAATGTCTTATACCTTCATAAACTCTACTCAAAATGGGATTGTCAGACTATTCCACCAATAAAGAATTAATTGGCAGAACCAGATAGTTAATTTAAGATCATTATTTAGCAAAAAACCATGGGCACTTGGAGACTCTCTACGCCTTGTCCATGTTATCCCACAGCTACAAATGAGGATAAGATGGATTCTGCAAGTCTTGCCATTTTTATAACTCTGATACCAATAGGCCATCCACCTTCACATTTTATTGCATTGTTCTCCAGCCTATGATTCTAGTCAAGTGTAGAACAACAAAACCCCACTAAAATTAGTAGTGGACCAGGAGGAAGAATCCGGTTGCAGAACAAAATACAAATTTATTTCTTAGCAGTGAGGCACCGTCTGATGTATATTTGATGAACATAGATGTTTCAATTTTAGGATACCCTAAACATTTATTTATCTTTTGATAAATGTTTGCACATTTTTAGCTATGTTTGATATGCTGTGTATGCTGTACATTAGGGCCTCCAGTGACCTTGGGGAATGTGAGGCCTCCTACCTTGTGCCTTTACATCAGTAATGCTTTGCTTATCTGGGGCCTCTTTCCTTTCCATATAAAATCAGTGATTAGTTTTTCCATCTCATTGAAGAATATTGTTGGAATTTGGGTAGAATTGCATTGCATTTGTAGATCACTCTGGGTAGTGTTGACATTTTCACAATGTTAAAACTTCCTATCCATGAACATGGTTTTCCCATAGTAGGTGTCTTTTGGTTTCTTGCAGTAGTATTTCGTACTTTTCTTTGTATAAGTCTTTTACATCCCTAGTTAGATTTATTCCTAAGTATTTTATCTTTTTTTAATTGGGGGGAGGGGCTATTATAAAAGATATTGTTTTTCTGACTTCCTTTTCAGAGTTCTCTTTGTTAGTGTAGAGGAACCCAAGTGATTTTTGTATGTTGACCTGGTATCCTGCCACTTTGCTTAAATTTTCTATTAGATCTAGCAGATTTCTTGTGGAGTCTCTGGGATTTTCTATGTATATTATCATGTCATCTGCAAATAAAGGATAGTTTTACTTCTTCCTTACCTATTTATATGCCCTTTATTTCCCTTTCTTGCCTATTGATCTACCTAGGACTTCTAGTACACTAATGAAGAATGGTGATAAAGGGCATCCTTATCTTGTTAGCATTCTCTAGTGGAATGCTTTTATTCTCTCTCCATTGAGTGTAAGTTGGCTGTTGGTTTTGTATGTTGTTGTTAGGTGCCATAGAGTTGTGTCTGACTCATAGCGACCCTATGCACAGCAGAACAAAACACTGCCCTGTCCCACGCCAGCTCCATGATCCTTGCTATACTTGAGCCCATCATCACAGCCACTGTGTCAATCCATCTTATTAAGGGCCTTCCCCTCTTTCGCTGACCCTCTCCCTTACCAAGCATGACATCCTTCTCCAGGGAATGGTCCCTTCTGACAACATGACCAAAGTAGGTGAGACAAAGTCTGGCCATTCTCGCTTCTAAG
>NW_006921881.1:296144-297361 GCF_000298275.1 Orycteropus afer afer
AAATGGGATGGCTTTAACAAACAGGAGTTTATTCTCTTACAGTTTGGAGGCTTTAAGTCTGAGTTCAAAGTGCCAGGCTCTAGGGGTTGGGTGAAAGCCCCTCAACCATGAGCTTTAGTTCTGCCTCCTGCTCCCAGTCCACTGTAGCTAGAGGCTTTTCTTCTCTTAGACAACTGCTGGCTGTTGAGATTGATAAGCCCAAGGTTGACAAGTAAAAAGGCACAGTCCTGATGTTACCAAAACCCACAGCAGGCCATTAATTCAAGTCCATTATAAGTCCCAAGATCAGCAGAGCATGGCAGGCTGCTGAACAACAACTCAGCTACATGCAGGGTTCAAGCATGCCATAAGCTAGAGATCATTCCCCAAGGTTTCTCTTTATACACAGGAAGCAGACTACAGCCATAAGGCAGCTACTCAGCTGCTCCCAGTAGATTCCAACATAGAGTTGATTAGCAGACTCATCATGGAGAACACGACATCCAGCTGTCCAGCCACTCAACCAGGCCTAGCCAAGTTGACACACAAACTTAACTACCACACACCTGAATTTAGAGAACATCTGAAGAATGGGTTTGAGACATTTAATACCAATGACTGAATCCCAGATGGGTTTGGGGGTGACATCAAGAACATCATACATGAAAACAGCAAAAGGTCATTTAAAAGACAGAAGAAAAGATCAAAATGGATGTCAAAAGAGACCTGAAACTTGCTCTTGAATGGAGAGTCACTAAAGTGAATGTAAGGAGAAGTTCCAGCAAGATGGCGGACTAGGCAGAAGGACTGCATAGACCTTCTTCAACAAAGAAAAGGGAAACCAATTAACACAGACACAGAAGATAATCTTGGACCCCTGAGCCTTGAAGAGAAGCATACAAAAGTGGACTAAACCCCAACTAGCAGAAGAAATTGCGTGAAAATACCAAAAAAGGAGACACATGGAGCTGCGGTCTGGCAGGACCGGAGCAACCCTGACGGCACAGATGACACAGCTTGGAGATCCCCGACTGGTGGTAGGACCTAAGAATTAACCCAAAAATCACCCTGCTAGCCAGGGACTGCATGGACTGTGCACAGTGGCTGGGGAACAAACAGAGAAGGTGAAGAGAAAGGTGGGCTGAGGTGTGGACTTTTGCCGGTCCAGAGGGTGCCGCCGTTTTGTAGGTTTAAAAAGCAGCTTGACTATTTTGGATATTCAAAGAGACAGCGCTATC
>NW_006921881.1:302102-309619 GCF_000298275.1 Orycteropus afer afer
TGAAGTTGTCAAAGACTTCATATTACTTGGTTCTACAATCAACACCAATGGAAGCAGCAATCAAGATATTAGACAACATATAATATTGGGCAAATCTGCTGCAAAAGACCTCTTTTAAGTGCTGAAGAGCAAAGATATCTCCTTGAAGACTAAGGTGCACTGACATGAGACATGGTATTTTCAATCACCTCATATGCATGTGAAAGCTGGACAATGAATAAGGAAGACTGAAGAAGAGTCGATGCTTTTGAGTTGTGGCATTGGCGAAGAATGCTGAAAGTACCATGGACTGCTAAAAGAACTATCAAATCTGTCCTGGAAGTAGTGCAGCCGGAATGCTCCTTGAAAGAGAAAATGGGCAAACTTTGTCTGACCTACTTTGGTAACGATTTAAGAAGGGACCATTCCCTGGAGAAGGATATCATGCTTGGCAAAGTGGAGGGTCAATGAAAAAGGGGAAGGCCCTCAACAAGATGGATTGGCATAGTGGCTATAACAATGGGCTCAAGTATAGCAAGGATCATGGGGCTGGCACAAGACTGGACAGTGTTTCATTCTGCTGTACATAGGGTCACTGTGAGTCAGAGACAACTCGATGGCACCTAACAACAACAACAAAGTGGGAAAAATACTGAACAATGCAGGAAACATCAAAAGAAGATAGAAGGAATACACAGAGTCACTCTATCAAGAAGAACTGGTCAATGTTCAACTATTTCAGAAGGTAGCATTTGATCAAGAACCAATGGTACTGAAGGAAGAAGTCCAAGCTGCACTGAACAGATTGGTGAAAAACAAGGCTCCAGGAATTGACAATATATCTGTTGAGATGTCTCAACAAATAGATACAACATTGGAGGTGCATACTCGTTTATGCCAAAAAATTGGAAAGGCAACTACCTGTCCAACTGACTGCAAGAGACCAATACTTGCACCCGTTCTAAAGAAAGGTGATCCAACAGAATGTGGAAATTACCAAACAATGTCATTAATATCACACACAAGTAAAATTTTGCTGAAAATAATTCAAAACAGTTGTAGCAGAAAAAAAAACTTTATTTACCTCATTATGTATTTTATAAAGTCAACTTTTTCTAACTATTAGCATTTAGGTTAAGTTTTAAAGCTGTCAGTTTAAAATAAAAACATTATGTCAAAAGCAAAAAAAGAAAAAAATAGTTGCAGTAGTATATTGACAGGGAACTGCCAGAAATTCAAGCTGGATTCAGCAGAGGGTGTGGAATGTGGGATATTGTTGTTGTCAAATGGATCTTAACTAAAACCAAAGAATACCAGAAAGATATCTGCATGTGTGTTATTGACTATGCAAAGGCATTCAACTGTATAGATCATAATAAATTATGGATAACATTATGAAGAATGGGTATTTCAGACCACTTAATTACACTCACGAGGAACCTGTACGTAGAGCAGGAGGCTGTCATTTGAACAGAACAAGGGGCTATTGCATGGTTTAAAATCAGGAAAGGTGTCTGCCAGGGCTGTATCCTTTCACCATATTTATTCACTGTATGCTGAACAACTAGTCCGAGAAACTGGACTATATAAAGAAGAATGGGGCATCAGAATGGGAGGAAGACTCATTAACAATCTGCAACATGCAGATGGCACAATGTTGTCTGCTGAAAGTGAAGACTCAAAGCACTTAATTATGAAGATCAAAGACAATAGCCTTCAGTATGGATTACACTTCAACATAAAGAAAAATCCGAACAAGTGGACCTAACAACAAAAATCCTAACAACTGGACCGATAATCAATATCACAATAAATAGAAAAAATATTGAAGTTGTCAGAGATATTCATTTTACTTGGATCCACAATCAATGCCCATGGAAACAGTAGTCAAGAAATCAGTCAACATATTGCACTGGGAAAATCTGCTGCAGAAGACCTCTTTAAAGAGTTAAAGTGCAAAGATGTCCTTTTGAAGACTAAGATGCGCCTGACCCAAATCATGGTATTTTCAATCATCTTATATGCATGGGAAAGCTGGACAATAAATAAGGAAGATCACAAAGAACTGATGCATTTCAATTATGGGTTGGCAAACAATATTGAAAATACCTTGGGCTTCCAGAAGAATGAACAAATCTGTCCTAGAAGTACAGTCAGAATGTCCTTGGAGGTGAGAATAGGCCAGACTTCATCTCACTTACTTCGGTCATGTTGTTAGAAGGGACAAATACCATGCTTGGTAAAGTAGAGGGTCGGTGAAAAGGGGGGAGACCCTCAGTGAGACAGATTAACACAGTGGCTGCAATGATAAACTCAAACATAGCAAAGATTGTGGGGATGGCACAGGACCAGGCAGTGTTTCATTCTGTTGTACAGGGCTGCTATGAGTTGGAACTGATTCGATGGTACCTAACAACAGCATATATTTTTACAATTAAAAAAGAAGAAAAATAATAATTTTTTTAAAAAGTCAATACAAGCTCAAGCTCAGCGTGCAAACACAGTAAATATAAAAAAGTATAAAAATGAAAATATTCTCCATAATATCACAATGAGTTGTTGTTGGTATGTGCCATTAAGTCAGCTCTGAATCATGGCAACCTTATGTATAACACAAGGAAATGTTGCCTGGTCCTAAGTCATCTTCATGACCATTAGTAGGTTTGAGTCTATTGCTGTGGCTATTGTGTCAATCCATTTCATTGAGGGTTCCCCTCGTTTTCACTGACATCTTCTTAACCAAATACGATGTCCTGTTTCCAGAGATTTGTCTTTCCTGATGTGTGCAAAGTAAGCAATGTGGAGTCTCATTATCCTTGCCTCTAAGGAGCATTCCAATTGTATTCTCCTAAACTGATTTGTTTGTTCTTCTTGCAGTCCATGGTACACTCACTATTCCTCACCAGCATCACAATTCAAATAGATAATACAGCTAGAATTTATCTAGTATTTCCCCTGTTTTAGCCTGTTTAATCTTTCCTAAGGACATTGATTTATGGCTGTATCCTGAAATACACACCAAGATGCTATCTTACTCTTAATTGAAACTTTTAAAGATGTCACATTATGATTATTTCAAATTAGTTGTTGTTGTTAGGTGCCATTGAGTCATATCCAACTCATAGCGACCCTATGCACAGCAGGACAAAACACTGCCCGGTCCCGCTCCAGCTCCATGATGCTTGCTATACTCAAGCCCATTGTCACAGCCACTTATATTAGAAGCAGAGGTAATTCTTTTGCTCCAAATGTACTGGGTTAAAGTCATTTCATCCATATGCTATAGTTGTTGTTGTTAGGTGCTGTTGAGTTGGCTCTCATAGTGACTCACGTGTACAACAGAACAAAACCCTGCCCACCCTGTGCTATCCTCACAATCCTTGCTATACTTGAGCCCATTGTTGCAGTCATTGTGTTAATCCATCTTGTTGAGGGTCTTCCCATTTTTCACTGACCTTCCACTTCACCAAGCATAATATCCTTCTGGGTTTTATATGCTGTAGTGCAAAATTATTTAGTATTGAGAGATAATAGTCTCAACAATTTGAGCAAATTCAAAGCTATTTTGTGAGAAAAGGTTGGGCCCAAAATATAAACTTTCCTAGTGTTCATCTCAATGGGGTATAAAAATTTTCTCTATTTGAACAGAAAGTCAACCTCTTCCTTTGTCTAACAACATTTTTTGCTAATATTGCCATCTATTTAAATTATATGGATCTCCCATCAATCAACAATATTTAATATGTGTACTTTAGATGGCATTATTGACTTCAAATTTTATCAGCTCATCCAAAGGCCTGAATTAAAGGACAAGTACACTTTAATCTACATGTTTTGATTATCAGTCACAGGTTAAAAAAAAAAAAAAAAAGTGCATGGAACAACGAGAATGCTTGTAGTTCATTATTCTACATTTTTTAAACTTTAAACTCCATCAAGTCAAATCCATTGAAAATGACATATCTAAATTCTTTCCACATTAATTATTTCTCCTTACTAGTGATCTAGAATTCCTATTATGTATGATCAATGTCATGAATTGAATTGTGTCCCCAAAAAATATATGTCAACTTGTGTAGGCCATAAGTCTCAGTATTACGTAATTTCCCTCCATTTTATGATCTGATGTAATCATCCTCTGTATTGTAAATCCTAAACTCTATGATGTTAATATGACAAGATAGTTATGTCAACGAGACAGGGTATAATCTATAGGATCAGGTGGTATCTTGACTCAATCTCTTTTGAGATATGAAAGAGATTAAAGAAGCTAGCAGAGATCAGAAGTACCTGACTACCAGCAAGAAAGAGGAGTTGGGAGCAGAGTACATCCTTTGGACCTCAGGTCCCTGTGCTGAGAACCTCCTACTCCCAGGGAATACTGATGCTAGGACACAGGGAGATCTCCAAGGGACACTGAGCTCACAGATGTTGAAAGGAGACAAAGACCTTCCCCCAGAACCAACAGGAAGATAAAACTTTCCCCTAGTGCTAGCACCCTAAAATTGGATGTCTAGCCTCCTAAACTGTGAGAGAATAAATTTGTTTGTAAAGCCATCTTCTCGTGGTATTTCTACTATAGCAGCACAAGGAACTAAGATAATCAGTTTTCTAAAATAAATGTTTTCCACCTCTACTTGAGGGCACAGGAGGCCCATAGATAGTTTTTTCTAGCACATTGGTATAGCCACTCTTCAGAAGGAAGGTTAGGCAATCTACTTCCATAGTGATACTGCTTTGAAAACCTAAGGGGTTGCTATGAGTCAGGTCTGATTTGATGGCACACAACAACAACAACAACAACATTGGTATAGTGTTGTCAATAAGGTATTTAGTAAGGTGGGTATATTGTTTTATTGTTTTGGTTTGGGTTTAGGTTTGGGCTTTATGATGGTGGTATTGGTTGTCATGGTAATACCACAGAATCATCATGTTTCCTGCCATTACAATTTTGCACCCAGCTTACATTTAGTCTAAAGCAAGAAAGCTGCAATTCAGAACAGACTGAGGTGTTAATTTCCTTTGTAAAATGTTATGAAACCAAATTCTAATAATTCTATTACAGTATGCTATTAAGAAGGAGCTCTGGTGGCGTAGTACCTAAGGCATTTGATTGCTAACCAGAAGGCTGGAGGTTCAAACCCACCAGTCACTCCTCAGAAGGAAGGTTGAGCAATCTACTTCCGTAGTAATACTGCCTCAGAAACCCAAAGAGGGGTCGCTATGAGTTGGATCTCACTTGACAGCAGTGAGTTTGGTTTTTGGTTTGGTCTATTCTATTACAATAGTAAAAATTATATAACTAATCACTGTAACTGACTATTGGAATTGCAGTGGTCTACTAAACTTTTTCTTTACAATTTCTAATCAATTTTTTTTTAATTTTTTTATTGTGGTTTGAGTGAAAGTTTACAGAGCAAATTGGTTTTCCATTCAACTGTTCATACACATTTTTGTTTCATGACATTGAATGTAGTCCCCACAATGTAACAGCACTCTTCCATCTTCCTCCCTGTGGTTACTACTCCCATTTGTCCTTCTTTCCTATCCATTGCTGCCTTCTGAGTTTTATCCCTGGAAAAATGCTGTCCTTTTGATCTCATATGGTTGATTGTTCTGCGAAGTGCATACCTCCCTAGTGTTACTGCTCACCTCATAGGTCTATCATTTGGCTGAAATATGAGCCATGGGGATGAGTTCAGTTCCATGCATGAAGGGTGTCTAAAGGCCATAGTCTCCAGGGTTCCACCAGTCTCTATTAGATGAGTAAGCCTGGTCTTTTTTCATTATTTTAAATTTTGTTCCACATTTTTCTCACACCCTATGCATAATCTCCTATTGTGATCCCTTTCAGAACGGTTGGCAGTGGCAGACAGGCACCATCAAGTTCTGATCTCAGGGTCATGGATGCTGAGGTTCACATGGTCCACCAGTTCCTTGGACCAACTGTTTCCATGCATCTTTGATGTTCTTTCTTCTTTGCTCAAGACAAGGAGTAATAGTTTCACATTTCTCCAAAAGAGTAAAAAGAGAACCTACCAATTAGGAAAAAATATTTGGCAATGACATATCCAACAAAGGACTTATCTCTAAAATTTATAGAAAACTTCAACACCTCAACAACAAAGAGAAAAATAATCCAGTTAAAAAGTGGGCAGAATACATGAACAGATACTTCACCAAAGAAGACAGCAGGCAGCAAACAACACATGAAGAAATTCTTTTGATCATTAGCTGTTAGAGAGATGTAAATCAAAACAACAATGATATATCATCTCCCTCAGCAATAATGGCAAAGTTCAGCAAGATAGAAAATAACAAATATTGGCAAAGGTATGGAAAGATTGGAACTCTCATACACTGCTGGTGGAACTGTAAAATGGTGCAACCACTGTGGAAAACAGTACTGCATTTCCTTAAAAAGTTGGAAATAGAAACACCATATGATCCAGAAATCCCACTACTAGATATATAACCTAAAGAAGGAGAACTGGGACATGGATAAACATATGCATACCCATGTTCACTGCAGCACTATTCACAATAGCAAAGAAATGGAAACCACCTAAGTGCCCATCAACAGATGAATGGATAAACAAGCTATGGTACATACACACAATGATAAAGAATAATGAACAATCTATGAAACACTTCAAAATGTGAATGAACCCAGAGGACATTATGCTGAGTAAATAAGTCAATCACAAAAGGACAAATGTTGTACGATTCCACTATTATCAAAAGGTAAGGAAAGAAACATTCTTTGATGGTTACTAGGAATGGGAGGGGAAATGAAAGAAAATTACTAGCTAGATAAGAGACATGTATTAATTTGAGTGAAAGGAAAGGAAATATATAAAAAGGTGTGATCAGCAAAATATCACTAAGGAAGAAACAGGAGGTGCAAAAGAGTTACAGACAACAAAGGTAAACACTATTAAATAAACAATCCTGCATCAGCAGTAATAAAATACCAAACATTAATCTGTGAGCAGATACATAGGTAGAGAGGCGATAACCAGGTATGAGAAAGGCAAACAGGACTATACCCATGATCATGTACATACATTTGGCAGACAATATTTCTACATATGTTTTTACATGTGCTAAAAAAAATTGCATGTATATAGAGTACAGCTAACTTCTTAGCCTTAACCAAACACCTTGAGGGAATGCATCATTGGTCCTGGGGGCTCAGGACCATAGTTTCAGGAGCCATCCAGGTCAGTTGGCATAACATAGTCCACAAAGACAATGGTCTACTTCCTGCCTTGGTAGGTAGTGATAGGGGTCTACTAACTTTTTGAAATAAGTTAAGAATTAGATTGCCACTGGGAGTAGTGCAAGAGTTAAAGGCAACAGAGGTAAACACTAAATCATAAACATTCCAGCAATAACAGTAATAACAATAATCAGTAATCTATGAGTGGACACATGGATAGCTGAACAGGTATGAACCTATACCCATGAATACGTATAGGTTCAACAGAAGATAGTGCTACATATGTATTTTTTCTTTTTTTCTTTTTTTTTTTTTT
>NW_006921881.1:317624-332461 GCF_000298275.1 Orycteropus afer afer
TCAAGATTATCTTCTGTGTCTGTGTTAATTGGTTTCCCTTTTCTTTGTTGAAGAGGGTCTGTGCAATCCTTCTGCCTAGTCCGCCATCTTGCCCCGCAGTGTACCGCTACATATGTATTTACACATGCTGCAAATACATCCAAGAATACATTAGCGCACTGCAAAAAGGACATGGGAGCAGTGTTGTTCCAACCTCCTCTAACTTCACAAGAGGGGAAGAGGATCAAGAACATAGGGGCAGCCCAAGCTGGTTCCTATAAGGAGTAGGTCAGACAAGCCATCACCCTCTAACCCTTTTAATCAATTCTGACATCAACTGTCCCTCCCACACACTCTCTACTTCTCTGTTGGGTTTGATAATTCTTTGCAATGGACACAAAGAACTCATAGACAATACTCATGAGTATGGAGTTTTGTGTTAGACTGGGTTATCTGGAGAAGCAAAACCAGTAAAGCTTGTATGTATAGAGAAAGGGAAATTTATCTTAGGAAAATGGCTCACACGCTTATAAAAGCTGGCAAGTCCAAAGTTCTTGGATCAAATGTCAAGCTGGAGGCTTTTCCCAACTCATGCAGGGGCTGACAAGCTCAAGGTTGGCAGGCAGTATACTGGCTGTTGACTCCAACGAATGACGTATCCAAGATCTCCAGGCCAAATGGTAGATTGTTCTCTCAAGGACAGTTGTAGGCAGCACAACAGAATCCTGATCCACAGAAGAGTGTCTCTTTTCCCAGGATGTCCATAAATATACTGGGTGCAGGCCACACCCCTAGGGAAACTCCCTTTCAACGGATTAGCTGCTCAAAACATATACATCTGATCCCATCATTGGAACAACCCATATCACATTTCCACAGAATTGTGGTCCAACCAAGTTAACACACAGCTCTTTATTAGAGAAATTACAATTTAGGTTCAGGAATGCTCAGGATACAATTCTTCAGTCAGGACAAGTTTCTTCTCAGCCATGTCACAGGTATGCTTGTCTCTGGCCTCGGCCTCTGTCATGCTCGGGCCAGTGTTACAAAATTCTTCTATCTTTCCCAAAGAAGCACTCCACTCTGCCAGCAAGCCTCCTACTCAAAGGCGCTCATCTTTATTGCTCCATGGGCCAGAAAGCCCACCACTCCATCTCTTGTTGGTCTCTTGGTTCTGCTGCCTCTGTTTCTTTGCTATCTAAGTACAAGGATCATGGGTCCAAGGACATTGGCTTTTCTTCTGTCTGTGGTAGTGAGATCTCCCCTTTCCACTTCAGAGGTGGATCATTTCAAGCCTAGTGGAATGCCAAAACTGACCAATCCCCACATTATGGTTCCATACAAATTATTTCCATGGTCCCACTCTCACAAGGGTGCCATGTACCTTATTTACATTATTAGCAAGCTATCCAATTCCGTTGATGGGCCACAAGCACCTCACATTTGCACAGTTCCACCTAGTCATCTGGTGGGAGTCACAAAGACCATGGCTAGAAGAGCCATACTAAGTAATTTGCTGCACCACAAGAATGAGTGTGTGTGTGAGTGTGTGTGTGTTATGTGCCGTCGAGTTGGACCTGACTCATAGCGACCCCTCCTCGGGTTTCCGAGGTGGTATCACTACGGAAGTAGATTGCCCAACCTTTCTTCCAAGGAGTGGCTGTTGGGTTTGAATCACCAGCCTTCTAGTTAGCAGTCAAGTAAGTGCCTTAGGCACTATGCTACCAGAGGGGATAAAGTTATAAAAACTTCTTAGCCATAACCAAAAACCCTGAGGTAATGAGTCTATGAGCCTGGAAACTCAGAACCATAGTCTCAGGCAACATCAAGATTAATTGGCACAACATAGTCCACAAAGACAATGCTCTACATCCTACTTGAGTGATTAGTGACTGGGTTTTTAAAAGCTTATGGGTGTCCATCTAAGGTGCACCTATTTGTCTCTCTCCATCCAGGGCAAAAAAGAGTGAACAAAATAAAAGACACGTGGAACCAATTAGTCAGTCCAAAAGATTACTGGACAACATGAACATCAGCCTCCACGGCCCTCAAACCTTAAGAACTAGATGGTGCTTAGCTACCTCTACCAACTGCTCTTAAAGGGATCATCACATCAGAAGGTCTTGGATAGCATGGGAGAAAAATGTGGAACAAAACTCAAAATTAAAAAAAAAAAGAAGAAGATGACCAGGCCTACTGGTCAAATAGAGAAACCTCTGAGACTATGGCTCTTGGTCACTCTTTGGACCTGGAACTGAACTCACTCCCAAACTGAATTTTCAGTCAAACAATAGACAGGTCTACAAGGTGAACAATAACTCTAGGAAGGTAGACACTCCTTAGAACAATCAACCTTTCAAGATCAAAAGGGCAGCATTTGTACAAAGACAAAGTTCAGAAGGCAGGAAAGGTTAGGAGAGAAGGAGGAATGGAAACGAGAAACACAGGGAGGATGTGGGAGGAATGATGTTACATTAAGAGGATTACAATCAATTATATGAAACAAAATGTGTGTGAATTGTTGAATGGAAAACTGATTTCCTCTATAAACTTTCACCAAATCACAATGAAAGTCTTAAAAAAAAGTCTCTCTCAATAGATTAACATTAACAATTAAAATATTGAATGATTACAGAAATACTTTTTTGTTGTTACGTGCTGTCAAGTCAGTCCTGACTCATAGCGACCCCTCCTTGGGTTTCCAAGGTGGTATCACTACGGAAGTAGATTGTCCAACCTTCCTTCCAATGGAAATACTAGTAATTTAAATTTACATGTGTAAAAATATTAAATGATCCCTCCCCCACCAACCTAGATCATAAAAGTAGGCCAAATAAGGACTTCAACTATCAAGGCTGGAGAAAAGCAAAAGTAGCCCACAGTGGCCCCAGACCTGGTGAGTGGAGTATCCTAAGACTGGAGGATACCACCCTTTTCCCTCAGTGGTTGACTGCTTAGCCTGGAATATACAACCATGGTCAATAGGCCTCCTGGACCCAAACAAAACATAGCTTTCTGAAAAGCACATGTTCTTTGGAGTCAGAAACACTGCCATTTTTTGGCTGGGTGATTTCAGGTGTCATCTTAGACTTGACGGATTTCACTATGAATGTTATTGGAGATTAAATGAGTTTGTGCTCTAAAGAACCTAGTGTAGAGTCTCATAGTTCATAAACACTTAATAAAAGGGAATTCTCTTATTCTTTCTCCTTGCTCACCATGACAGCTTCTGAAATCTCATTCACTGGCTGTTACTAGTGCCAAACCTCCAGATCTCCCCATACTGTTTAACTCCAACTCAGCTTCTTTGGCTTCACTCATTTCAAGCCCCCTCTTTTTAAATAAATACAGGATTTTCTGTTTAAGGAGGGGTCACTGTGAATCAGATCTGACTTGACAGCAGTGAGTTTGGTTTTTTAAATCATCAAATATTTATTAAGTGACTATTCTGTAAAAGATTCTGTACCTCAAAGGTTACAAAGATGAATGAGACACAATCTCTGGTTTCAAAATCTCTAGAAAATGAAAAATTATTCCAGAGATTAGATATAGTGAGTTCCTAATATCCTATTTAAATTTAAGGTTTTAAAGGTGTTCTTAAATCTGCTCAGACCCTTGGTGGTCCTCTTCCTTTCCTCTCGCCTCTCCAAAGTTCTACTTCTTTGTTATGACACAGGTTCCAGAACTTTCATAGACCACACTTCCATAGTCTGCTTAGGTCTGATCAGCCTGGGCCACCCAATTTTCTCAGCAATCCTCTGCATCCTTGGCTACAAGGACCCCCTAACACACACTCAAGTTCATGCTGCTCAGAAGCAGTGAGCTTGAGTTGATCATTTTATTCTGATCTCTCTTTGATGAAGAAATCCAGATGACACAGAACCCACCAAAGACAGTTACAAGAAAATGGCAGTCTTGGGTATGGACCAACTCTCTCTCTGAGGTTTCACTGCCCCTATTTGAGGAGTCAAGTCTTCTCTTTAGGGACTTTACCACAACTGCTTTAGCTTTCCTTGCCTGCCTTCTTTTCAAATTCAGTATCCTTTCTTTCACTTTGATTCATCTGAGAGCCTGGGAAAACAACCCCACACAGTCAATGCACCTCTAGAGTAATGGTAACGACTTCATGGTAATGACTTCTCTTTTGGTTTCTAAGGTCTGAATTGATGAAAGGAAGTAACCATCCTCCATAATACTATGAAAATTCCTCAAGCCTTTATGTCCTTTCCTGTAGTGTTGTTTGCTTTATAATCTGCTTCAACTCTTAAGAAGTAATGACTTCCTCAGAATGGGAGTAGGTCATTTTTTAGCTGCCCAATGGTAGTTTTCAGATACTACTCAATGGGGAGCACTACATGCCATAGATTTGATTTGAGTACATCACCTTGTTTTCCCTGCCTCTGCTAAGGATTATTTCACATTCAGTCACAAAACTCTGACTTGCATGCCAGAGGCCAGACTAGTTACTGTTCATTTTAGTAATGGATCAGAAGCAAATCTCTGAAAATTAATTTGGTGGTGGGGGAATATTCTCATATAAACTAACACCTAAAGATTCAATATACATGTGTCTAATCTGGCCC
Organism: Orycteropus afer afer; assembly: GCF_000298275.1. NCBI lineage: Eukaryota > Metazoa > Chordata > Mammalia > Tubulidentata > Orycteropodidae > Orycteropus > Orycteropus afer. Next base: position 322,187 of record NW_006921881.1, read on the forward strand.
AACTGGAGATGTGTTTTTGCATTTGAGGTGGATTTATCTATTGCTTTTTTTCCAGTAGCTTTAATCCTGGTGTAGTTGATTTACTTAGCCCCTTAGAGTTCAAGTTCTTCAGCATTTTTCACAAGTTGACTTATGGTTAGTTTGCTCACCCTTCTTTTCTTCCTTTTTTCTTTTCTTTCTCCTAAAGCCTTCGAAGTCTATGTTCTTCAAGACCATAGAAAGGTATTTAATTAACACAGAAAAAAAAGCACAAGCTAGACAGTCCCAACATACCTTCTCCATTAACCACAGTAACAAACCTCACAAATATCCATCTTACCATAAGGGATGGTTTGAGAGTGATGAGGGTAAGATCTTTCCAATTGATAAGAAATTTCTGACCTCTGCAGTGGCTTTCATAATATGACCATCTTCAGTCAGCATCCTCTAGTCATGGGGTCCTTAAGTTTTTGATTGCTCACCCATATAAAAAAAATTTTGAACCTGCTTTCTGTATATATAAGGAGCTCTGGCCTAGTTGGTAAGGCATTTGACTGCTAACCAGAAGACCGGCAGTTCAAACCCACCAGTTGCTCTGCAGAAGGAAGATGGGGCAATCTACTTCCGTAAAGATTTGCCACCTCAGAAACCCAATGGGGGTCGCTATGAGTCAGAATCAACTCGAGGGCAGTGAGTTTGGTGTTTGAGTTTTCTATACATATAAATTTTATGAATGCACTACTATACTGATACATATGTTTTAAAACAGAAAATCTAGAAATTTTAAAGAGAAAGAGAAGTTCTAATATAGATCACTTTGCAGACCATTGATCCCCTCTAACCTTCTGCCTGAAGAGTAAGGAGTTTAACTGAGGTAGAAATTGGTCAGATTGCCAACCTAAACAAAGGTACACAGCATCTGAAGTTCTAAGTATCTGAACAAAAGTACTAGTGTAACAGCCAAGAAATGGGCATGGGATGGATGTGGGGATAGCAAGATGAGGAAGATAAAGGAAGAAAGGAATTGAGGTGGAAGAAGCTAAAAAAGTCTATCTAGGAGACAGTAGAAGGTGGCCAGAACTTGTCTTTGATAATGATAGACTTGGTCTGTCTAAGGGGGTCTACCAGTGAGTTTTTCTTTCAGAAATAACTTTGGCTATCATCCTGACTCTACTGGGGCTTGCCATTCTGGTTATTTTACTAACAAGATGGACACGACGCAAGCAAAATGGTGAGTAACAATGAGCTAAAATAGAGATACCCTATGAAACTCATGGGGTGGGAGGCAGGGGGTGGGGGGAGATGCCAAGATTTAGTCTGAGTTTGTATCTCTTTATGAGATAGCAAGAAACTTCACCAAAATTCTGGGAATCTGTTTCAATGCAGGAGTCAAAGAATATCTGACCTATTAGTGATTTCCTTACATTTGAAAAGTCCCAAAATTCACATTGCCAATAATGTCAACCAAAGAAAAAAAAAAATCAGAGATTGAGTTTAACAATAATAAGAATACTTTATAAAAGAAAATTATTTGAGTTCCAAAAGAAACTACCTGAGTAAAAAAAGAGAAAAGACATATTCTAGTAGACACCACTAGCTATTTTTATATAGAAAGAATTAGAGAATTAATTATAGTGACTTAACAGGGAGAGATGATAAGAAGAGACAAAGTGATCTCCAGAAATGGAGATCACAAAAGCAATGATCTATTTCTATGCCGTAAGGTCCTACTTCACAGGACTTTTCTCAGTATCTCTCTTACTCTCTTCTGGTTATCTGAATTCCTTCCCTACTTTTCATCCTCAATGCCTGTCAATCCTCTGAGAATAAGTAGCATAAAAGGATAAATAGAACAGGGATGGATGTAAGTGTCAGAAGTGGAAAACAGTAATATATTATATCAAGAGGGTCATTTGGGGAGCAAAGAACAGAGTTTAGAGCAGAGAGAGTTAGCCCAAGAACACCTCTCACAAGTAACTAAGAAGATTTTTTTTTTTTTTTTTTTTGCTTATTTTTCCATAGACATTGAAGTCTCAAGATACAGTTCAGAACAAAGTAAGTACTTATGAGAAAAAGATAGTAAAGATTTATGTAATTTCCATAAACCCACTGCCATTGAGTTGGATCCGACTCATAGCAACCCCTCCTTGGGTTTCTGAGGCGATATCACTCGAAAGTATATTGCCCAACCTTCCTTCCGAGGAGCGGCTGGTGGGTTTGAACCACCAGCTTTCTGGTTAGCAGTCAAACGCCTTAGACACTATGCTACCAGAGCTCCTAAAGCAGGGACCAAATCTGTCTTGTTTACCATTGTATTTCTAACACCTTGCATACTGTCATTGTGTGAGCTGAACTGCTAAGTTACTGAGAGAACTGGAGATTCCTGATAAGTACTGAGTACCAAACTGAATTTTGGCAAAATGAATTAGTAGTGGGTGGGCCTGCATGATTCTAAGCAGCAACAGAAATACCAAAGTGTCAAAAAGAAATAACAAGTATTGATTTGGGTGTTGGTCACTCAAACTGAGTGACCAACACAACAACACAAAGGAAAAGGAAGACACAGAGACGTGCACAAGAGGTACAGACAACAAAGATAAATGCTTTTACATACACAACACTGCAGTATCAGTAATAACAAACGTTAATCTACAGGTAGATATATAGGTGTTGTTGGTGTTGTTGTTGTTAAGTGCCGTCGAGTCGGACCCGACTCATAGTGAAAGTGAACACAACCTTGGGTTTCCGAGGCAGTATCACTACGGAAGTAGATTGCCCCATCTTCCTTCCAAGGAGTGGCTGATGGGTTTGAACCACCAGCCTTCTAGTTAGCAGTCAAGTGCCTTAGGCACTATGCTACCAGAGCTCCTGGATATATAGGTAGACACGTTAAATGATCGGAATATACCCATGACCATACATAAGCTTGGCACACAATATTTCTACACACATATTTATATGTACTATAAGAATGTCCATATATATAATACAGCTAATAGGGCAAAGTTATGATAACTTCTTAGCCACAGTCAAACACACTGAGGGAATGAGTCACTGGGCCCATAGGCTTGGGACCTTGGTAGAGGGGAACATCAAGCTCAACTGGCAAACATACCACACAAAAACATTATTTTAATCCTACTTTGGTGAGTAGCGACTGGGGTCTTAAAAACTTGCAAGTGATGCAACAATTGGTCTCTCTTCATCTGGGGCAAAGAAGGACAAAAAAAACCAAAGACACACATAGGAACAATTAGTCCAAGGGGTTAGTGGACCATGCGAACCTCAGCCTACATGACTCTGAGACCAAAAGAATCAGATGGTGCCTGGCTACCACCATCAACCCCTAAGAAAGGGATCAAAATAGGAGATAAACATGGAACAAAACTCAAAATCATAAAAAAAAAAAAAAGAACAGGATTACTGATCTGATAGAGACTGGTGAAACCCCCAAGACCATGGCCTCTAGTCATCCTTTGGCCCTGGAATAGAACTCACTCCCGTCTCTTCCAGCCAATCGATAGACACGTGTCTAAGGTGCACATTTTTACACCAGGTACGTACACTCCTTAAAACAATCAGCCATAGGAGATCAGAAGGGCAGTATTTGTACAGGAGACAGCTCAGAGGGCAGGAATGCATAGGAAAGAAGGACACAGGGAAAAGGTAACCACAAGGAAAAAGTGGGAAGAGAGCTATTGCAATGTGGGGATTGCAATCAATGTCATAAACAAAATGTGTTTGAACTATTGAATGTAAAATGAATTTGCTCTGTAAACTTTCACCCAAATCACAATTTAAAAAGAAAATTATAAAAAGGAAGTAACAGACTCCCCTGACAGGTAGTGAAGAGGGCATCGTAAGGTGGCTGGACAGAGTTCAGGCTGGATAGAAGAGTCTAATGTAGCCAGGAATAATGAAAGTGAGCACAGCTAAGGTGATTATGATTGAAAAGGAAAGCACCATGTTCAAGATCTGAAGAGGTAAAGCAGGTTTTCCATGGCAAGGTTCAGAGAGATTCCCAAGTTGCTGAAAAAGATAGCCCAAGATTTGCTAAGAAAGAAAAACAGGAGCTAGGTGCTGGAATATCAAGAGAGAAAAACAACTTTGAGATCCCTCCTCTGATTATTATTTAGCCTGGCTAAATAACATTATAAAACTGGTGACCATTATGGTCAGTTATCACTGCTACTTATGCATAGTCCCTAGTCCTTTCCCTATGAAGTAAATTAATTCACATCATTATTCAACATTGGCAGTCCAAGTCTGCATTAGCTCTCAGATCTTAAATAACGCTTCATTAATATTCAAGAAGCAAAATCATGGAGCTCTCCTTTTCTTCTCCAGGTGGTCTTCTGGATTACGAGGATGGTAGAGGTAACTAGATTAGTACTACTAGAAAATTAATGGATGCATATATTCTTAAAAGAACAAAATGGTCTTCTGTTCCTTAGAGCATGATTTGTTAGGTTAGCACATCTTTTACTATTATAATATCTAACTGCCTATTCACTTCTCTATGCATACATACATATATATGTCTCTGGGTGGTGCAAACGGTTAAGATCTCAAATACTAGTTTAAAGGTTGGGAGTTCAAACCCATCCAGAGGTGGCAAAAGGACACAGCCTTGAAAGCTCTATGGAGCAGTTTACTGTGCAATACATTGGGTACCATGAGTCAGCATCAACTCTATGACAACTAACCACAACAGTGCATCTGTATGGAAGTCCCTGGGTGGTCCAAACAGTTAAGCACTTAACTACTTAACTGAAAGTTGGTGGTTCAAATCCATGCAGAGGTGCATTGGAAGACAGGCCTAGCTATCTGCTTCCAAAAGGTCACAACTTTGGAAAACCTATGAAGCAGTTCTATTCCACACACGTGGCCGCCATGAGTTGGAATCAACTCCATGACAACAGCAATATGTATACATATGTACGTTAAAGAACTGTGCATTATTTCCTCAGAAAAGAACAAATATAAGTCTATGGTAACTTTAAGACCATAAAAGAATTTATTTCCCACTCCCCTGCTTACCCTGAGATCTTAGATTAAGAAATCTCTCTGAAATAATTTCCTGGATATGTAAAATTGGGATAAAATACAAACTTCATCGATTGTTATGAAGATTAAATGTATATATAGTGTATGTGAAAACATATTTTGTAAGCTATAAAATATAATAGGTGAGCACAACTTATATTATTATACATATTTGAGAGAATAAAATTGATGCACAAAAAGGTTAGGAGAATTACCCAGGTTCACATGGTTAGTGAAGGTTGTTAACGGCCATCAAGTCAGGCCCACCTCCACTCATTGCTACCCAATGCACAGGAATCGCACTGTTCTGACCCATAGGATTCTCATTGGCTGATTTTCAGAAATTGATTGCCAAGTCTTTGTTCCTAGTCTTAGCCTGGTAGGTCCACTGAAACCTGTTCAGCATCACAGCAACTCACAAACCTCCACCGACAGATGAGTGGTGACCACACTTGAGGTGAATCAGCCAGGAATCAAACTCAGGTCTCCCGCATGGAAGGCGAGAATTCCACCACTGAATTATTCATTCAGTTAGTGAAGGAGTTGGATATCAAAGCCAAGTTTTCTGACTCTGAGTCCACTACTCATATTTTTATCATTCTACCCTCCTCTTGGCTTATGACTTAAATGATTAATTTTACATGAATTTCCATAACTTATTAATAAACTTATGTCTTGTACCCCAAATCAGGGCATATGGTCTGACATGACTGAGCACACTTGGAATAATGGTAAAGCTTATTTGAGATAAAACTACTCTAGAAATCTGATGATTGTGAGGAGATTCCAAGGCACTGTTACTTTTTTGTAGGGACACACACTCATTTCACTCCTAAATAACCTCATACCCCCACCCCTCATTATTGTCTCTCATCTACTGACCGGGGCAGATTAGGGATATGCCGTCTACTCTCTATCACTGACTCTCCCTTCAGGACTCATCAAGAACCACTACAAGTGCCTCTGTCCTGCTAGGAACCGCAGACATTGTCCAGACTAGTCCCACCAGACAAACTAGGACTAGGGGGTTATGAGGCTGTAAAAGGAGAAACAATAATCTCACACATACACATACTCACACATGCACAACACAAGAATATGGATTTATATAACCAAGAGTTGAGGAAAGAAAAGAGAAGGTAGTTTGGGCTCTCTGCTTGCTGTCCAGCGTCCCACACTTGGACCCTTGGTCCCTTCTTTACTTTCTTTCCTCTGTGATTTATGAGCCATGACCAACAAGAGGTGCAAAGGGCATTGCTCCGCCCCCTACATCTTTCTTTCTGAAATGGAACCCAAAACAAATGGGAATATCTGGGGAAAGTAGCAAAAATTTTTTAGTAGCTGCTTACTTAGAAGCTGAGGAAACTTATTTCTTGATAAGCTCTTAGAAACCTTACTCTATTTTTTTTTCCTCCCCCCAAAAGCATTTTCCTCTCAGAAATCCAAAAGAGGAAGAGGTAAGCAGATGCTCATCTAATATAAAAATAATTTGATAGAAGATGCCAAGGTAGAATCTCACTGTGTTTTCATCTTCTCTTTTAGGGTACCGACACACATATTCAACAGAGAGCGGTAAATAAATCAGATGTTGCATTTCTAAGAAATTAGTACAGAAAACTGTTTATGAGAAATTAAGAATCTTATTTTTTTTTCTTCAATCTTCTAGACACTTCATACGATGAAAGAGGTAAATATATTTGGAGACTATGGTAAAAATTAAAGGAAAATCTTTTTTTTTTTTTTGATGTCATAACTTGAGGGGTTATAAAAGCTACCATGATAAAGAAACAAGAAGGCAAAGTAGCATATAGAAGAGGTGGAGAAACATTCACCTTCCCACTGAGGCACGTTTTTCCTCACTAATATCCAATTTTAATCCCATCCACCTTCCAATGAATTAACAAAATTAATCTGAATACTCAACAGAAATTAAATAGCTAATGCTTTAGAAGTGCTAACCACTTAGAATGCCTTTCTTAATATAATTGTTAAGAAATGGAGGAATAAATTCCTGAAAATCCAACTCATTAGGGTATGGCCTGTACAAAGAAATGCCACACACACAGGGAAATGCTGCTATCGTCTACTGCTGCTATTTACATCTTGTGTTTCTTGGAAAACAAGTTTCCTCAGTAACATTAAACATTGGAACACCACATTTAACCACCACAAGGAACTTCTCCAATGTGGGGAATGAAAAGGTGCACAGGTAAGCAAAACAGAACTATACACAATAGAATGGGAAGGAAATGAGCATGCACGCAGCACCTACTATGTGCTAGTGACTCTGATGGGCATTTTTCATGTTATTTACTTAATATCCTGCCAACATCCCTGTTTACCACACAAGGATGAACTACCCAAAAAATCCCTCCCTAGCTGTCCAAGGCCTCTACAAGCAGCTTTGCTGTAAATTAAAGAAAGGTGCCCCTTCCTCCAGATGAATGCAGCCCCATGCCAGGGAAGCTTCTGAGTATTTCAGTCCCTATACCACTTTGTGCAGTAAACAACGTACATAACCTTAATGCATTGGTCCTTCAGGTAAGTGAGAGGCAACTCGTTCCTGACATGTCCAAAAAACAAGCTCTGGTCCCTCCTACACACAGGTACTGGCACCTGCATTCATCCAGTTGCTCAAATCATCTGCCTTGGAATGATCTTTAACTACTTTATCTCACTCTCTTCATCCAGCTTGTCAGCAAATCCTATCACTGACACCTTCAAATTGTATTCCAAAACAGATCACCATGCCTACCACCACAACCTTAAGCCAAATTCCAATGTCTCTTGCCTGACTTACTGCAATCGCCTCCTAAATGGTCTCCTGGTTTCTACTACAGCCCTTTTATAGTCTATTTTCCTCATCAAAGGGCATCCTTAATAATCGTTCTTAAATCAATCTACTATGCATTGTTATTCCTAATTTAGAGAAATTTAGAGGTGGAAATGTCAGTGGCCTGCCTAACCTGGACATGAACTTAGAATTGTCTGACTCCGAATTTCATGTAGTTATTTTACTCTTATACAATTTAGAAATATCTTAATTATTAATTTTCTGGGTACAGATCTTTAGTGTAAGTTTAACTTCCTTCTATTCCAGGCTCATCTTGCATTCTTAGGGAATAACTTGAATCAATAAATATTTTATTATTGTCTGAATATGCCATCATTTAAAATTTATAAAGCCAAATAGCAACTTATTTAGAGTTTCCAGTCACCTCTAAGGTTGTCCTATAAATCCCAATCATTCTAAATTTCTAAGTTCCCAAGCTCTACTGATCTTTCCTCCATCCATTCTGGACACAGAAATATAAATTTTCTGGTCAACGTGTAACTATGGACATCCTCTGAGAAGTTCTGTCAGTTTAGGTACATGAAGTTTTGTTGTTATGAGCTGTGGAGTCAGACACGACTCATAGCGACCTCTCCTTGGATTTCCGAGGCAGTATCACTAGAGAAGTATATTGCCCCATCTTCCTTCCCAGGAGTGGCTGGTGGGTTTGAACCACCAGCCTTCTGGTTAGCAGTCAAGTGCCTTAGGCACTAAGCTACCAGAGCTTCCTCTCGAAGTTTAGGCACTTAAAACTTCACTTAATTTAAATACATATTATAATGTTGCCATGATAATTTTACAAATTTAAATTCACTGCATTTACTTTTAGTATTATTAATGTTTATAACAAATATAAGTAGCGAGTGCATCATATAAATGTCAGGCATCTCTTAGCATTTTCCAGTTTTTAAAATTCCCCTAGAATCATTAGAAACACCTTAGTGCAAAACAGAGAAGGTTTTACATGCTCTTTGGACTTAATTCCCAACACAACGATATCATGTATAGAAACACACATTTTCAAAAAAGAAACTGAGGGAAAAACATATCTTTTCTTTACTTTTCTGGGTAGATCCTGAACTATTTATATTTTAGTATTTTTGCCTGATTTTTCATGACATGTAACTCATAAACTAAGCCACAAGGAGATTTTGCCTCCAATTTCTTGCATATTTGGATATTTGAGCATTTTGATTGGGTAATCCTCTGTAATGATACTGAACCTACAGAAATAGAAAAGCCAAACTGATTTTTCTTTGATTTGTTTGTTTTCAGAGGGATCCAAAGAAGATTTTAGTAAGTATGCTCTCATTTTTCAACAAAACATTTGCTTTCTGTTAGTAACATTTCCCAAGATTGTCAAATGCTTTGAGGAAAGGGAAATCCTATCCTTTCATATGAAGACAATAAAGTCTGCTCGTGCTGATTCAGAATGGTCAGTCAGCAACCAGCAAGTTTCCAAACTTCTGTGACAAAAGGAAAAGAAAGAGGAAAGGATAAATGAGAAGGAAAGTGATGAAGGTGAAGGGTGGTCACAAGAGAAAAAAGGGAGAGAGAGAGAGAAGAAAGGAGAGAGAGAGAGAGGAAGGAAGTTGGGATGGAAATTGGATAAAATGGAAGCCACAAAATTTTACCTTTGTACTGAAAGGCATCAACCCCTTATAGAGCCTGGAAGGCAAAGAGATAGTAGGTAAGAGTAGCCTCCATGACCTTCCATCAGGTCAGCAGGTCTCCCAGCACCTGGCTCTAACTTCTGAGAGGGGCTCATAATGATTGAAGCTGATAATGCAAAGTTTGGGGATCCAAATTCTGATGATTCATTTGCCTCATGTTTCTCTTGTGTGTGTGTGTTTTAGCACCATCAGCCAGCTCTCTGGGTAAGTCCTTTGTACTTTGCTTTCAGTTTTACTGCCAAATCTGTTTGTAAGTTCTGTCCTTTCTAGGTTTTTTTTTTTTTCTTTTAAAGAACTTTTAAAAATAAAGTATGAAAATAATTAACCCTTTTAAATCTACCCCTTAGATTTAACAACTGATCATGATTTGTCATATTTCTCAACTTACAGTTAATGTTGAAAATCCTTTTGTCATTCTAGACTTATTTTGCTTCCCCGTCCTCAAATTTATTATAAATATTCTAATCTATTTTCATACATTTATATAATCTCTACAACCCCTCCTTGGGTTTCCAAGGCGTTATCACACTACAGAAGTAGATTGTCCAATCTTCCTTCCCTGGAGTGGCTGGTGGGTTTGAACCGCCAGCCTTCTGGTTAGCAGTTAAATGCCTTTGGCACTATGCCACCAGAGCTCCCAATCTCTACAATTTGTTGTTGTTGTTGTTGTTTGCCGTCGAGTCGGCCCCGACTCATAGCGACCCCTCCTTGGGTTTCCGAGGCAGTATCACTACGGAAGTAGGA
>NW_006921881.1:332561-360435 GCF_000298275.1 Orycteropus afer afer
ATCCTACTTCCGTAGTGATACTGCCTCGGAAACCCAAGGAGGGGTCGCTATGAGTCGGGGCCGACTCGACGGCACATAACAACAACAACAACAACATATATATAAACATTACTATTTTGAGATATATAGAAATCCTGGTCATTCCTTTAATTGCTGAATAATATTCAAACTTATGAATTACAATAATTTTTCTATTTATTCCCTTTCTGATGAATTCTCAATGTTTCCAATTTCTGCTGTCAAAAATTATGCTGCAAAGAATGTCTTTCAGTATATGGAAAACAATTTCCTCAGAGTATAGGAAGTAGAATTAGTGAATTAAATTGTGTATGGACATTTTTGTAATTTTTCTAGCTATTGCCTAATCCCACTCCATGATAGTTACACAGAAAGTACCCCAACATATATGAGTTTTCCATTTCTCTGCATTAATAGTCCCAGACTTTTCATACATTCACATTTTTGCCACTTGGATAGTAGGAATTTTTATTAATTTGCATTCCCCTGCTCACTCCTGAAATTGAGTATCTTCTCACATGTTTATTAGCAATTAGGCTTCACTCTATACAAATTGCTCATTTACTTTACCCATTTATCTATTAGGTTACTGATCTATAAGAATTCTTTATACATTATAAAAGCTAACCTTTTAAATTCTGTGTTGTTGTTGTTGATGTCAGGTGCCGCCAAGTTGTCTCCAACTCATAGCGACCCCGTGTACAACAGAATGAAACACTGCCCAGTCCAATTTTGTGTTAAATATCTGTAAATACCTCCTCCAGTTCTGCCTCTTACTTTTAAATGTTTCCTAGTGTCTCTTGACATTTAAAATTCTCTATATTCCCATACATACACATACATAGAATGTGTGATAATAAAAATTTTCAATCTTTTCTCTTAGAGTTTGTGCTTTTTGGGTCTTAGCTAGATTATCAAAAAGATGTTATCCTTTACTTTCTTTTAATAGTTATAATGGTTTTCTTTCCAAACATAGGGCTTTAATCCAAATGAAGTTCTTTTTTGTTTGCTTGTTTTGTAAATAGGATAAGATGTTGCTGTTATGTGCTGTCGAGTTGGATCTGACTCATAGCGACCCCTCCTTGGGATTCCCAGGCAGTATCACTACAGAAGTAGATTGCCCAACCTTCCTTCGAGGAGTGGCTGGTGGGTTTGAACTGTCAGCCTTCTGGTTAGCAGTCAAGTGCCTTAGGCACCATGCTACCAGAGCTCCCAGGATATGATAAAGGATCTAATTTTCTTCTTCTGTGGAAAACCAATTGTTTCAACTGGATTATTTATGGGTGCATTCTATTCTATTTGTAATGTCATCTTCATCTTACGTGCTTGTTTTGTCACTAGATTTTCTCTGGTTTCCATCATCTTTTGTCTTTTGCTGAGTGAATACCACACTGCTTCCATTGTTAAAGCTTTATGATAACATTTATTATAAAACATAGCACATTCATTCTCACTTCCCAACCCTCCACCTCCAGAAATGCTTTGACTATTCTTGGACTTTTGCACAGGAATATTAGTATCAATTTCTCATGTTTCATAAAAGTCTCCTCAGGATTTCACTGAATTTCTGGATTAATTTACAAAATCAATTCTCCTACACATTCATCTGGCTATCTATTATTCAAAGCTTATGTGCTCTTCAATAATGTTCTGTAATTTTCTCCACAAAGGTCTCGCACATCTTTTGTCAGATTAATTCCCATGCACATAATTTGATTTTATTCCTCTTGTAAATGGTATCTCATCTCTTGGATTTTATAAGTAGTTATTGCTGGTCTGTAAGTCATGTGTTGTGTTTTTGAAAGTTGAGTTTGTTTCCAATCACCTTGCTGAGCTCTTAGAGTTCTACTAATTTGTAGATTCATTTAGATTCTGAATATAGCAAATAGTATCTGCGGAAACTGACAATTTGAGTCGTATTTTCCAATTCTTAAGCCTTTTTAGCATTTCTTTTTCTTTTCTTATTGTTCTGCTCTAAATATCCAAGACAATGTTAACACCATAAAAAATCCCAGGCATCTTTCCTAGTGCCTGACTTGACAGCAATGCCTCTGGTTATATATCACTATTAAGGGTGATGCTTGTTTCCATCAGGGAGCTCCCATTTACTGGGTTAAGTAAATTCTATTTTTGTCTCCAGTTTGCTTTCAAAATCATACCATGAATTCATGCTGTCAAAAATCTTATCATGACTGAATACTGAATAGATTTTAATTAATGCTTTTTCTATATTTATTGGCATACAATTGTTTTATTGTTTTAAAACATTGCTTATTCTATCTATTGCTTTAGTGGTTGGTAGGTGCCATGGACTTGATATCAATTCATAGCAGTCCTATGTACAACAGAATGAATCACTACCTGGCCCTGCACCATCCTCACAATTGTCGAATCGTTGCTACATTTGAGCCCACTGTTTCAGCCACTATGTCAATCCATCTCGTTGAGGGTCTTCCACTTTTTCACTCACCCTCTCTTTTACCAAGCATATCCTTACCTTGGAACTGGTCCTTTCTGATAACATGTCCAAAGTATGTGAAGCAAAGTCTTGCCATCCTCACATCTCTAAGAAGCATTTCAGCTGTACTTCTAAGACAGATTTGTTCATTCTTCTGGCAGTCCATGGTATATTTAATATTCTTTGCCGATACCATAATTCAAATGCACCAATCTTCTTCTGCCTTCCTTATTCATTGTTCAGTTTTTACATGCATGTGAGTGACTGAAAATACCATGGCTTAGGTCAGGCACCTAACCAGAAGGCTGGTGGTTCAAATCCACCAGCCACTCCTCGGAAGGAAGATGGGGCAATCTACTTCCATAGTGATACTGCCTCGGAAACCCAAGGAGGAGTCGCTATGAGTTGGGGCTGACTCCACGGCAAACAACAACAATAGGTCAGGTACATTTTAGTCCTTAAAGTGACATCTTTGTTTTTGAACACTTTAAAGAGGTCTTTTTCACAGTAGACTTGCCCAGTGCAATATGTTGTTTGAATTCTTGACTCCTGCTTCCATGGGCTTTGATTCAAGAAAAATAAAATCTTTTCTCCATTTAGCATGATACTGCTTATTGGTCTAGTTGTGAGGATTTTTTTTCTTTAGGTTGAAGTTCAATACATACTGAAGGCTGTAGTCTTTGATCTTCATCATTAAGTCAACTTCGCTTTCAGCAAACAAGATTGTATCATCTGCATATCTCAGGTTAATGTCTCCCTCCACCCCATGTCATGTTCTTCTTCATATAGTCCAGTTTCTCAGATTATTTGCTCAGTATGTTGTTGTTGTTGTTGTTATGTGCCGTGGAGTCGGCCCCGACTCATAGTGACCCCTCCTTGGGTTTCCAAGGCAGTATCACTACGGAAGTAGGATTGCCCAGCCTTCCTTCCGAGGAGTGGCTGGTGGGTTTGAACCGCCAGCCTTCTGGTTAGCAGTCAAGTGCCTTAGCCACTATGCTACCAGAGCTCCCAATATGTGTGTAACCAACTGCCTTTGAGTATACAGACTGAATAAATACAGTGAAAGAATACAGCCCTAAGGCACACCTTTCCCGATTTTAAAACACACAATATCACTTTGCTCTGTTTGAACAACTGTCTCTTGATCTATGATGTACAGGCTCTATATAAGCACAATTAATTGTCTTGGAATTCCCATTCTTTGCGATGGTATTCATAATTTGTTATGATCCACACAGTCAAATATCTTGGTGTAGTCAATAAAACACAGGCAAACATCTTTCTGGTAACCTCTGATTTCAGCCAAGATCCATCTGACATCACAATACATGCCTCATTCTACTACTTCTTTTGAATCTGGCTTGAATTTCTGGCAAGTCCCTGTCAATGTAATGCCACAACTGTTTTGGAATTATCTACAGCAAAATTTTACTTGTGTGATATTGATGACAAATTTTTTAATTTCCACTTTCTGTTGGATTACCTTTCTTTGGAATGGACACAAGTATGGATCTCTTCCATTTGGTTGACCAGGTACCTATCCTTCCAAATTTCTTGACATAGTTAACTAAGTGCTTCTAGCATTGTATCCATTTGTTGAAAATCTCAACTGGTATTATATCAACTCTTGGAGCTTTGTTTTCCTCCATTGCTTTCAATGCATCTTGGACTTGGTCCTTCAATATCATTGGTTCTTAATCATATGCTCCCACCACTTAAAATGGTTGAATCAATTCTTTTTGGTATATTCTACCTATTAAAAAAAAAAATCACTGCCACTGAGTCAAATCTGACTCATAGCAATCCCTTCTTGGGCTTCTGAGGTCGTATCACTACATAAATAGATAGCCCAATCTTCCTTCTGAGGCGTGGCTGGTGGGTTTGAACCTCCAGCCTTCTGGTTAGCAGTCAAATGCCTTAGACCCTACGCCACCAGAGCTCCTTATTCTATCTATAAGTTTTATTTTTCTTTTTAGTATGATTGGCTTGTAACTTTTTTTCTTTCATATTATTCAGGTCAGATATAGTCATTATTTATTGATCTATTAAAAATCAATGTTGGTTCTATTGAACATCACTGATTCTATGTATCTTATTTCAAATAATTTCTGCTTTTATATTTAGTGTTTTCTTCTATTTGACTTCATTTTTGACCCTTTTTCTAGCTTACTAAGATAAACTCTTAATTAATTTTCACACATTATTATTTTCTGGTATAAATATTTACAGCTATAATTTTCCTTCTAAAGCCTGCTGTAACTCCATCCCACAAAGTTTTAGTAGATAGTGCTTTCCCTGGCCTTCAGTT
Organism: Orycteropus afer afer; assembly: GCF_000298275.1. Lineage (NCBI taxonomy): Eukaryota > Metazoa > Chordata > Mammalia > Tubulidentata > Orycteropodidae > Orycteropus > Orycteropus afer. The sequence goes on from NW_006921881.1 coordinate 337,346, forward strand.
TAAATGTTTCATAATTTCTATAAAGAGTTTAATAATACTTTATACATAAATGTGTTTTAATTTACCATTACTATTGTTGATTTCAAATTTTATTACATTATTATGACACAAAAGTTGATGTGTGTGATAAAGATTCTTTGAAATGTGTCGAAACTTTTGAGGCCTTGTAACTGAACTTTAAAAAAAAAAAAACTGGTTGAGTTCAGAGTTCTAGCTAAAGAAGTATATGTAAGGCCAAGTTTGTTAACTGTATTATTCAAATATTCACCATTTTATTATTTCCCATGGTACATTAGTTTCAGAGAGATATGTTTCCATCTCCAATTATAATTGTCTCCTTTTGATGTCTTAGTTGTGTCTCTTTTAAACAGCATATTGCTTGACTTTAAGTTTTTGTTGCTGTTGTTAGATGTTGTCGAGTCAGCTCCATGTCATAGACACGGTATGTATAACAGAACAAAATATTGCACGGTCCTGAGCCATCCTCACAATTGTTGCTATGTTTGAGCCACTGTTTTAGCCATTGTGTCAACCCATCTCATTGAGGGTCTCCCTCTTTTCCACGGACCTTCCAGTCTACCAAGCAAAATGTCCTTTTCTAGCCCTTGGGCCCTCCTGATAACATGTCCAAAGCAAGTGAGATGGAAGACTCATCATCCTTGCTTCTCAGGAACATTCTGGCTGTATTTCTTCCAGGACGGATTTGTTCATTCTTCTCGCAGTCCATGATGTATTCACTATTTTCCAACACCACAATTTGAAAGCATCAATTCACTGTCTTCTAATAGAGGCATTTAGTCCATTTTACATTTATTGTTGATATATTTGATTTAAGTCCTGCCAATTTTTATTGTATTATCTAATTATCATGGATTTTTTTTCCTTTTAATTTTCTTTTCTACCTTCTCTTGGACTATTAGATTTCCTTGTCCCCTTCATTTTGCTCTATCTGTTTTGGTGGCTTTTATATTTTATTCATCCTTACATTTGTAACATGTATATTATTTAATTTTTCTTAAAAAATAAAAAGACAAGTCTAAAAAATAATTACAATCTTTATCTTCCTCCCATATTAGACAATGACCTTTGTTTGCACATCTTCCCTCCAAATTATTCTCCACATCCTCCAGGTTGTTTATTATTATTATTAAAAACAAAATAATTACTTACTCTTTTACAGTTAATATTTATTTAGACCTACTAAAATGTCTCAACATTTTTTTCTCTTTCTCATTCTTTGGTGCATCTTATGCATTTTCTCTTTTACTTATTACCCACGTACAATCCTTTAAGCCTCATCTGTGGCTAGAAACTTATTTAAGCCTCTGTATAGCTGAAAGCATAGTGGCTAAGGCAATTGACTGCTAACCAGAAGGCTGGCGGTTCAAACCCACCAGCCACTCCTCGGAAGGAAGATGGGGCAATCTACTTCCGTAGTGATACTGCCTCGGAAACCCAAGGAGGGGTCGCTATGAGTCAGGTCTGACTCGACGGCATGTAACAACAACAACAACATAGCTGAAAATAGCTTTACTTCACCCTCAGCCTTAAATGAGAGTTCAGCTGAGTAGAGAACTGATCATTATTTTCTCTCAGCACTTTGAAGATGTATTCAATTTTCTTCTGGCATTTATTACTGTTGATAAGAATCCTACTACTACTTTGATGATTGTTCCAAAGTAAATATAGTTTTAAGATTTTCTTTTTATCCTTATATTCTGCATTTTAATTATGATGTGCCTGGATGTGAGATTAGCTTCAATGATTCTCAGAACTCAAGAGTTTCCATTCTGTGGGCTTATGTCATTCTTTAACTATAGAAATTCTTAACTTTTATTGCTGTGAATATTGTCTGTACTTATATACATGTCTTATCTTCTATTTAATAAACTATAGTCTCTTCTTCTGAAATTACTATTCATTGTATATAAATATTTGCTTCCATTTTTCAGATGTGGTAACTCCTCTTTTATATTTCTCATCTGCATTAATTATGGAACCCCAGATCTTATAATAGAAAAATCCTAAAACTTTATTGTTTCACATAATAGAAGTTTATTTCTCATTCATGAGAAGCCTGATAGGAGTGGCTGATTGGTGGTTGTCTGTTCTCTAAGCAACGCTTGTTGTTATGTGCCGTTGAGTCGGCCCGACTCACAGCGACCCCTCCTTGGGTTTCCGAGGTAGTATCACTACAGAAGTAGATTGCCCAACCTTCCTTCCGAGGAGTGGCTTGTGGGTTTGAACCGCCAGCCTTCTGGTTAGCAGTCAAGTGCCTTAGGCACTACGCTACCAAAGCTCCTCATCCAATGTCTCCACCACCTTTGAGCAATGGCTTCTAAGTTCACTAGACTTATCTGCCTGTTCTGGTTACCCAGTGCCGTTCTGACAAGAAAATACCAAAAAGGAGTTTATTGTCTCACAGTTTGGAAGCTTTAAGTCCGAGTTCAAAGTGCCAGGCTCTTGGGGCTGGGTGAAAGCCCCTCAACCTTTGTTTCAGCTCTGCTTCCTGCTCCCGGCCCGCTGAAGCTGGAGGCTTTTCTTCACTCAGCTCCTGGCTGCTGAGGCTGACAAGCCCAAGGTTGACAAGTAAAAAGGCACAGTCCCGATGTTAACAAACAACATGGCAGGCCATTGATTTAAGTCCATTGAAAGTCCCAGGATCAGCAGAGCATGACAGGCTGCTGAATAACGACTTGGCTACATGCAGGGCCCAAGCGTGCCATAAGCTAGAGACTATTCCCCAAGGCTTCTCCTCATATAAAGGAAGCAGACCACATCCCTAAGGCTGCTACTCAGCTGCTCGTAGTAGATCCACCATGGAGTTGATTACCACCCTCATCATGGGGAATACTACATCCAGCTGCCCAGCGACTCACCCAAGCCCAGCCAAGTTGACACACATCTTAACCACCACACTGCCTAAGTAAGCAAAGGGGAAAATTGTTTAGAGATCATGAGTGAGAGATTTTTATGACAAGCCTGTATGTTATCTCACACATCACTTCCAAATATTAGAATGGCCAGAACTCAATCATTTAACTACAACAAACTGCAAGGGAATCTGGGGAAAATAATCATGTTGTATTCATTCTCTATTGATGCTATATAAATTAATGGCTTAAAATAAAAAATTAAGTTATTAGCAACCTTAAATAACAATACTCCTATACTCCATAGGTTTCATGGGTCAGTTTTTATAACAGATCCTGTGCTTATAGTTTCTTCCCTACATGGAGTGTTCAACTGTGGGCTCTGAATTCAGTCTACACTGAGGATTCCACCATTGTTAGAGACTCAATTTCCAGTCATGGTCTGGTCTAAATGAGTCATTTACTGGCGTACTCTGACCAGAAGGAAGAATTAATGGTGCCCCTTTCACAGACAGTGAAGCATTTTTGTGACACCCCCCCACACACACAGCTTTACAGTGAAGATTAATCCCAGGTTCTTTAAAATGTGTGAGGCCTATGGCATAGATGTTGAAAACTCAGTCCCTCAATCAGATACTCTTTTGAATGGTGAGACTTCTCATTCACTGTCAAACTTGGGGTTCCCTTTTGATACATAGCTGTGGAAGATTTTCTTTCTAATTTTCAAGCACAGGTCCACATTTTCAAACTTTTTAAAATATTATGTCCCACTTTTCCAAGTTATTAGAGGAGAGGTGGAACATCTAGGTATGCTTAGTCCTACATCCTGACACCAAGCCCCCTTTCCCTGTCTTGACTTTGTATCCTATACTCAAGTGCTTCCTAATTTTGCCATCTTGTTATTCATGATCCCCAAAAGATACACATTATGTTTTGGAAAGTGAAAAACCCCTGTTGAAGCAATTATATTGTAATAGTTTGGATAGTAACAAAGGATCTTTCAAACAAATAAAAAAAAAATTGAATGAAAACTAAGGAGAGAGAGGAGGAGAAAAGGAAGACTTGAGAGAAGGAAAGGAGGAACAAAAGACGCAGAGTCAGAAATGAAAGAAGAAAGACAAAGAGCCAGGAAACTTCTCATCAACTGAGAAAGTAGGAATTCCCAAAAAGATTTTTATTCTCTTAATAAAACAAATTAAAAGACAGTTTGCATAGTTCTTGCAATTCTACTCAGCCACAAGAATATTACTGAGGAAATATTATTCAAAAGTCCGAAGTCTATACCCAAACAACAATCCCTAATTGGATAGTCATCTGCCTGCCACATTGCATTGCGGCTGGTGATAGAAGGCAAGATGCAACCTAAGGGTCCCAATGCCGATCTCTTTCTCACAACTTCTTCTCAAAATAACATCTATAAATTCTAAGTTCTCTCTGGAACACACAAATCTCATTTTTGTTTTTCTGTCTTGTCTTATTGCAGCAATATCTCGATCAAGTATTGGTAAGTTCATTTTCTTTTCTTCAATTCTGTTGACATTCCGCTGCTTTTGATCAAGAGGACATTTTTCTATACTTCCCAGACTTCTTCCACTGAGACACAGCGTAAGTGTGAGGCTGATGTTTCTCTCCTTTGCATAACCCAGACACATCAATAATCAGCCAAAAAGTGTAGAAAGCAAATAAAAATTTCTAGTTGCTTATTATAATGGCATGTCACCAAGAAACTAAACCAGTTTCCAAACCTGTAGTGCTAGTATGATTAGGAAGAAAATAGAGTACACTAAGAAGAAAGAGAACAATGAGTTTTTATGAAAACTGGAAACAGAGATAATACATTATGACAGACAAATGAGAAAACACATTATAAGAGACAAAACCTGTCTCCTGAGAATTTCAAAGTTTGAAAGGGTAGCCTTCTCTAGAAGAATTTGGTATACTCAGTGTGCTGCGATGAGGTGGTTTCTATCTTATTGCACCTACTTTTTCAAAAAGTATGAGTCAAGGGCATCAGCAGAAAGTGTGAATGTTGAAAACTTGAAGAGAAAAAGAGGTAGGAAAGTCATCTCAAAGAGTATAAAAAAGTGAATTCACTATGAGAGTGTGGAAGATCTTCTGGCAGTGGTGGGTGTCCACTGGATTTTACTCCAACAGCTTTGCTTGAGAAAGGCACAGAGTAAACAGATGTTTTTTGACCAGGGCTGGAATTTTACCAAGAGAAGTACAAAAGGGATGTGTAGGTTTGCCAGGGAGAGAGAGGCAAAGGTGACAAATGTATTAGCAAGCAAGTAGTTATGATGTGTGAAGCACGGAATCTAGGCCAGGGAAGGAGGGAAGAGAGGAAAAGGGGGTGATTACAAAATTTAAAAGATGGATAATGGACCAGACATTCCCGTGATATTGATAGAGAGCTTGCAGGTGGGTAGGGTGAGGACAGTTCTTAAAGGAAATGAGCTGGAAAACTAGAAAGGGGGATCAGACGGTGGGATTCTTAAAAGTGAACTGGTGCAGTTATTAGAAATGAAAAGATTCCAGGATTTTCAAAGGCGTGAGTGATAGACTTGGGTCAGGAGAAAAGTTTGCTGAAAGCTGAGGAGGTCAAAACATGGAAATCCCAAGATACTGGATGAATCATATTCACTAATATAGAAGCCACTAACGCTATGACAGAAATGGTGAAAGAGAGGACAGTGATCCAAGAGCTCAAGTAATGAGCGGAAGTAACCAGTATATTCCAGCTCCTAGTAACCCTATGTGCTAGAGTAGAACTATAATCTTTACAGAAATAGATTGCCAGGGCTTTCTTCCGCAGAGCTGCTGAGTTGGCTCAAACTGCCAACCTTTACATTAGTAGCTGAGTGTATACTGAGTCACTCAAGGACCTAATTAAGGTATAACCTGTTGCCACAGAATCAGTTCTGACTCGTAGCAACCCTACAGGACAGAGTAGAACTGCCCCATAGGGTTTCCAAGGCTATAATCATTATGGAAGCAGAGTACCACATCTTTCTCCCATGGAGTGGCTGGTAGATTCAAACCACCAACCTTTCAGTTAGCAGCCAATTGCTTAACCACTGTGCCACAAGTGCTCCTTAATTAAGATATAAAAACCAAAACCAAACTTACTATCATCAAGTTGATCCCTATGCATAGCAACCTCCATTGGGTTTCTGAGGCAGTAAATCTTTATGGAAATAGATTTCCCCATCTTCCTTCCACAAAGCAGCTGGTGGGTTTGAACCAACAACCTTCTGGTTAGCAGTGAAATGTGTTAGGCACTATGCCATCAGAGATCCTTTAATTAAGGTATAGATATAAATTGAAAGATAGTTTTTTAAAAAAAGTGAAAATCATGGATGAACAAACCTTAAAATGCAGTTAAGTGCTCATTATGCTCTGTCACCAGCATTCAGGACTTTCCAAATGACAATAAAGAGGATAAGGGAGAAAAGAAGTAAAATAAAGCAGCACCTCAAACACAGTAAAATGAGATCTGGTGGTATAGTGGCTAAGACATTTGACTGTTAACCAAAACGTTGGTAATTCAAACCCACCAGCCACTCAGCAAAAGAAAGATGGGGCAGTCTGCTTCTGTAAAGACTGACAGCCTTGGAAACCCAGTGGGGGTCACAATGAGTCAGAATCAACTTGACGGCAGTGAGTTTGGTTTTCCTGAGTTTTCAAATGCAGTGAAGACCTATTTTTCACACGTTGTCCAGCCATTGCCTATTTCACTCCATAACATTTCTAAGAATTTTTCAGCTTTCCCTTTGTTACAATTCCTGACTTTCACTGAAGTCCTGTGAGATAAGTAAGATAGAAGAAACAACTTCTGTTTTAAAAGATGAGAAAATTAATGTTAAGAAGGTTTAAACAATGTGGAACAGAACTTCAAATTTTAAAAAAATCCAGACTTACTGGACCCATTGAAACTGGAGAAATCCCTGAGACTACCACCCTACTACACTCTTTAAACTTCAAACCAAAACTGTCCCCTGAAATCACTTTTTAACTAAATTTTTAAGCTAACTTTAAATAGCTGGTTAGCTCAAAAACCAAAGAATGTCACCCTTGGGTACTGTGGTCTGTTAACAAAACTATATGAAGGCAACTAGCCAACAGTTACTCTAAAGCATGGATGAGAAACTTGGAAACAGGGGGCGGAGGGAACAGACAGCGAGACTAAGTTAATGTGGATGCAACAACTAGAGTGGAAATTATGAGAATGTTGACACAACATGAAGAGTGTAACCAGTATCTCTGAACAATATGTGTAGAAATTGTTGCATGGATACCTGTTTTGCTGTGTGTGCTTCCACCAAAAAGACAAAAAAATCATTTAAAAAAAATTGTTCATTGACTTGCCCAAAGTCATAGAGCTAAAAGTAGCAAAGCTGGCACTCAGGTCTTTAACCTCAAGACTATTGGTATCTCACAGGGAGGGGATGGGATCGGCTACACTCGATGCCTTTTGGAATTCTAAACCTAACTATAGCTATATTTGTCAATTTTCTTATAGGTGACACAAAATGTTTAAAACCAACTCAAGAACCTTTTTGTAAGTTTTCCCTGACTATTTCTCAATTTAGTTCTTCTTTTTGATCTTCTAAAAGGTACCTGTTATGGGGGTGTGGGGGGTTGGGCAGGACAGTGGGGTTAGGAGGTATATAAAGATGGAAGAAAGAAGATTAACTTCCCATTTTACTATCTCCTTTTCCTTTACCAGTGTGGGAACCTGAGGCTGATGTCAGGATCTCCCTAAGTAACTGATTTGTTTTTATTATTATTGTTTATCAATGTGGGGACTCTGCTAATAAATAAAGAAGGTAAAAGAAAAACCCTAGGGTTGGATGGAGTTGTTTATCAAAATAAAAAGAAAATTTTGAAAGGAGTTGATAGCCATTGTTGTTGTTGTTGTTGTTATGTGCCGTTGAGTCGGCCCCGACTCATAGCGACCCCTCCTTGGGTTTCCAAGGCAGTATCACTACGGAAGTAGGATTGCCCAACCTTTCTTCCAAGGAGTGGCTGGTGGGTTTGAACCGCCAGCCGTCTGGTTAGCAGGCAAGTGTCTTAGCCACTAAGGTAATGAAAATTGAGAACAAGAGAAATAATAGCAAGGAATATGATTTTATCAGTCTCCTTCATGGAAAAAGCTGAACACCTTCCTCCCACCTTCCATGCAAATCTAATACATAGCAAAGGTTTGGTCTGAAATAAACATCTGGAGTCTTGCTCTCTCCAAACTGACTTATTTATTTTTGTTTTTGTATTTTAGCTGGCGCTGCAGGACCTATCAGTAAGTTCTTTTTCTGCGTCTTAATTCTCACAAGCTTTGCTTCACTACAATGTTGGGATATGTAAAACAGTCCTATTCCTGGGTGTTTTCATTTCCTTCTGCATAAATTGTCAATTCCTTCCCCCTTATTTATTCCATCTACATAGAATCCATGGTATTCTGTATCTTAATAAATTGGGGCGCCTCTATGAAGAAGTGTTATCATTTCAAATTTTCCCCAAAGCTTGAGATTCAGCAGCAGAGGGAAAACTGTTTGGGTTGCATTAAAGGGAAAGGTAGGCAGGGTACTCTGCTAGAAATGTAACACTCATAGGAAAAGGGCTTAGTGGTGGCCATCAGACTCAAGACCCTCCCGGAGGGTTTTGGTGGCATGCATTGAGTTCCAGCTTGCTGACTAAAGGTCCCCATGCTGTCATTACTGGTTGTGTGGAATATCTGTGGCCTGCTATGAGCAAAAAAGTCTGGAAGAAGCATCCAGAAAGCATTTTAAATGACTTCACAACATCTCTGCTACAGGCACTAGTAGGGAAGGGAGTATAAGAGTAAGGGATGAGCAAGAAGCTGTGATTTAGAAAACTATGAAAAATAGACAGTGACATAAATTATCAGAGATTTTATGGTCTTTCATAGCCTTGCTGCTTGAAGTAGGCCCAAGGTCCTGCACTGACATCACCCTGGAATTTGTTAGAAATGCAGACTATCAGCCTAATATCTACCTCCAGATCTACTACAATAGAATCTGTATTTTAACAAGACCCCAGGAGATCTTTGTGCACGTTAAAATCTGAGAACCATTGCTCTTTAGCATTTCAGTAGTTTGCACTTAGAAAGGAAATAAAAAAGACAGAATGTAATTGATCTATGTTTAACCAGTTCCTCCAAACCTGCAGATTCTCCAACATGAAGAATAGCCTTAAAGCCAATGGCAAGAAAGATGAAACTCAATGGGGTTTAATTCATTTCTTAACACAGTCTCATCCATCACTGCTGAGGATGCTCAGAGCTTGAGATGCTGAGGCAGGGCCAATCTGACAGGAAGAGGGAAAAGAACAATCTAAGGATTAGGGCTCATGGCAAATCACACCTATGGCTACTCACCCTTGTGCACTTATTTATACACATGAAACCTTATTAATATAGCCAAAGTCACACTTCAAGCACAAACACTGGGGAAGTGTCACAAAAGTACATATAACCTAAGAGGGGTGCATATGTGTGTACAGAGTGAATGAGTGTGTGTGTGCGTGTGTGCGTGTGTGTGTGTACATGGGTGTTTCTTAAGGAGAAGACTGTTATTGCCAAGCATGTGGGTCCAGTGACTCAACCTCTTACCCACCAACTCTAACTGTACCTATGAATGTCTTGAGTCTACCTAGTAGTTTCTATTCCCTTTTACATGTTAGGATATTGCAGGCAAAGTTACTCTGTTGAATAAGGGAATCAAGGTCTCCCACAGCAGACAGAAAGTTCTATTGGCTCTTTGAGAAGACGCGATAGATTCTACCCAAACAAGTTTAAATTTACCTAGTTTTGAGGGAGTGGGGAGAAGGGCCTGTGTAATCTACTAAAATACAAACAGGACATCCATTGAGGAGGGAACTCTGACCACTGCATCCCTGTACCTCCAGTGGTCCATTCCCACCAATAGCTGGGGTTCCCCCAAGCACTGAAATATAAACCTTATTTCTTCCTCCAGTGAAATGGCAATTTTGTTCCTGGTTTCTATATTTCTGATGGTCCCTAGAAAAAAATTTTTTTAATGCAAATTCTATTTTCCTATGCCAAAGAACTGTTCTAATTTGTTCTATTTTGTTTTTCCCATATTTTAGCTGGAGCTATTGGACCCATAAGTGAGTTCCATTTCTGTTTCCTAATTCTGACACCCTTTAGTCATCTGAGGGATCTGGGGCCTTCTTCTCACCCTGGCTGTTTACATTTTTATACCTGCAGACTTTCCCACTCTTGATAGCATTTGAATCTCTGTACCTTCCTTTGTCCAAGCCATGAGATAAAATATCCTGAATTGTCACTGAGTTTAAGACAAGGGAAAGTCAAATAATTTACATTTAAAATAATGACCAGTAAGGAAATAATCTCTTGAGTGATGATCAAAATACCTGACTAGAATTCCTTCCTAAACTGAAGGAAATGCTATGAGAAAAACAGATAGTTCTAGGAAAAGACAAAAGTATAAGTATCAAAAGGGCAAAGAAGAAGATGTAACAAAATAAATCAAAGAATTACCACCCTACCTACTCAATCATTTGAGACACGTGAGGGTGACCAGGGGAGAAGGGGGAAAAAGAGGAGAGATGGAGAAGGAAGGGAGGTGGTAATTTTCAGCCTGGGTTCTATATGTTCTCTTTTCCTATAAACTTCTCATTTCAGACAGACATTGAGTGACTTAATCTGAGTTATAGGCTTCTGTTATAAAATTATCTGCAGACTTGCAAAAGTTGTTCTCCCTCTGGCTGAGTTGTTTCATGGTTTCTTTTAAAAAGAATATTGATGTTGTGAGAATTCTATTAATATTAAACCACACTGAATTGCCTCCTCTTTTTATTTCAGTGCAATTCACAGCACCTATTCGTAAGTATCAAGTATCAAGAGTGTTTCCCCACTCTGGTTCCTTTGATAGCTGACCTGCTTTCTTTTGTTTCTGGACACCATGTTTCTCAACTCCCCAAATTTCCAAAGAGGCTATGCATGAAGAGGGGAGACTGTAAACCCCATGGGCTAACTTAAGAAAATAGAAAATAGAAGAAAAGTGCCCTCAGTACCCATCATAATGACCTTTCAGAAAGAAGAGGTAAACTTCTCAAATATGCCAAAATATTTTAAGGAAAGAAGAAAAGAGCAAGGGAAAAAAGGGAGGCATCACAAATTAATACTGAATGAGTCCCGATTCTCTGAAGCCCAGGGAAGCCTCCTTCCCCCCAGGTCCCTAGGCTGTGCAATAGGGAGCCCACCCAAAGCTTGCCATACAAAGAAACTCTGGATGTTCCCAGAACTTCCATTTATGATATTCTCTCTAGAATGAGCGCTGAGGAACAGTACTCTTGTCAAAGTGCTGAAACACACTGATCAATCTCAATCTCTCTCTCTCTTTCAGCTGGAGCTACAGGGCCTATCAGTAAGTTTGCCATCTGGTTCTACACTGTGCACCATTTTAATTTTCTACAGCATCTTAGGAATCTTTCCACATTGGGATTTCAGAAGTTTGGGTTCCATAGTTTTTTCCTCTTAGTTGTCTTCTACCTAGCTTGTCAGTAGGTCATTAATGATCATGTGGAAAGTATACATTCCACTGATAAACATAAACTATGATGTGGAAGATAAACCCCTGTAGAGGGTTTCCAATGACTTATCAATATCACAAAGAAACACTTTTCAGTATATGTTGAGATGGAGGAAAGTGAAATGATGAGAGAAAGGAAGAAAGGAATATTCCCATGGGGAAGGATTTTTCCAGGCCTCTGCAGGGGCTGAAATGGACCCAAAGGGTGACCAGTGGTACTTAACCTCTCAGTGGATCCACTGGATGGTGAGGCCTTCACATGCATTAGCTTGCTGTACTAGTCCAGCAAAAAAGTCAACATCCCCACCACCCAACTGTAGCTGATGCTGAGTTTACGGTGCAGATTCTTATTAGAGACAGCATATAAATAGGAACTATGGTTTCCGGATCTTGAAAGCATCCCCTGATTTCTTTCTTCTTTTTTCTTTTTCTTTCTTAGAGCTCTCTCAAAAAACCATTGGTAAGTCACATAAGTCTCCATTATAATGCCTTTGGCCCTTTGCAATGCTTAGAACATCAGTCTACTATTATTTTGATGATTGTGCACACAGACTCAAGGATCAAGTGCTTCCGGCGCCTCTTTATACCACCCCGAGTCCCTCTAGGTTCGATTCGCCCAAGTTCTGCAATAAAAAGATAGTAACTATGAAGCTGAAATGCAAAGTGAAAGAACACTCCTCTAAGGATGGTCCTTTCTAAGTTGTTCCTCCTTTAAGTATATAATCTAGCTCTTTAAGGCCGATATGGAATAAAAATTTGGAACACAGCATCTAAACTTGCTTTCCTTGCCAATAATTTTTTCATTATTAGATTATCTTCACTTTGTAAACTAATTTTAAGTATCTTTTAGTTTTTTATTGCCCTGAAAAGCTCCTTCCAAAACAGTTAGGTTTCTGTTTTCACCAACTTTTATCAATTTTCCTTACTGTATTTTCCCATAGTAACATCATAAATAATGGTTACATACTAATATACAATTGCTCTTAATTAAACGTTTATAAACTAAGAGCTGTCTCTATATAAATAGTTACAGCTTCACACACTCCATTATGTCATTGTAACAGAAATTAAGAATGTTTTAAATTATAAAACTAAAATATGATTTGATGTTTCCCTATATTTACCTGACAGAATGAATGTGAGTCCTATATGTGTACTTAGGCACATTCTCTGAGTGATTCCTATACAGTTTTTCTAACACTCACATGCATTACTTTGTTGGATTTCCATAACATGCCAGTGGATGTAGTAAGGCAAGTATTGTATGCATCTTTAGAGAAGAGGAAACTAAGGTTCAGGAGTTATTTCTCAAAAATAAAATAAAGGGTGAGGCAAGGAATAATGAAGTTAAGACTCTTGTTTTGCTGACTCTTAGTTGAGTTGTTTCTGCTACCATTTTTGGGTGTTATAATGGGTTATTAGCAATGAATAAAAGGAACTTCTAAAGGTGGAATTCAAAGAAAAACGACCTATGGGGAAAGGAAATAAGAAAAAGAGGGTAGGAAACGAGTAGCAATGCAAAGGGTAGAAGACAGAGAATGAGGATGCAGGTCAAAAAGAGGAGAATGCAGATGAATAAAAAAAGAACGTCAGTAGGAGAAAAGTGGAAGGAGAAAATTAAGTGAATTTGCAGAGAGGAAAAGAAAAGAGTAAGTAAATAAAGCTGAGAAAGGGAAGAAAAGGAAGGGTGCAATGAGTGGCAAACTAAGAGTGAGAAAAAAGAACAGAAAAACTTGGGGCAGGGGTATAAGATTTGAAGTAATCATCCATCCAACTATTCGGTGGTGCAGTGGGTCAAGCACTTGGCTACGAAGGGAAAGGTTGCTGGTTCAAACCCACTAGCCGCTCTGCAGGAGAACGATGTGGCAGTCTGTTTCCTTAAAGGTTTACAGCCTCGGAAACCCTGTGCGGGCAGTTCTACTCTGTCCTGTAGGGTTACTATTACTCAACAACAACAGGTTTGTTGTATTTTGTTTTGTTTTTTACCAAGAAGGCAGATGTCCTAGGAAGGTCTACTTCAGGATCAAGTGCATTTCTCTAAATAGATACCATCAAAGCAAATATTAAATTACTTGGGAAAATAATTAAATTTCTAGCTTATCTACAGCTTATAGCATAGGGTATCCAGATCTGGCAAGCCACCTCTGAGCTTTTTTACACAGGAATAAATTCAGAGTTAAAAGTTTGGGGTTTGAGTCAGAACTAGGATTCTTCCCATCATTGTGTACCATGAAGTGAGAGACTGTGGGGAAGACACCACAGTGCTTACAGAGAAATGGTGGGGTGAGGGGACACTGGGGGATAGGGTTGAGGGAACTCTACTTAGATTGAACTAACCATGAAGTCTCACAAGATTATAACAGGCCTCACCTGGCACCAGTCTATTCAGAGCAAGAAACACAGCATGGCATATAGGCACCATCAGGAGTCCCTCCTCTTCTGTGGTAGCAGTCCTTGCACAAGCCTATGCACATGTCCACATAGCCACCCAGGAACTACTCTTTTGGTCTCCCATCAGAGTGCAGGAGATGCCCTGGCTTAGAACCCCACATGTCCCACAGGAGCCAAAATTTCCTGTAGTAACTCCACAGTCAGCCTGCAGGGATCTCATAAAGAATACAGCCAAATACATGGGTCATTACACTCGGGGAAGCCCAAAGCAGATAGCTACAGTTCCCTCAGGTCCGATGAAGTTTACTAACCAACGGTAAACAATAATATCGTTATAGGTAACGTTGCTTACTGTTTACTAAAATGCTCCAGGGTAGGCATTAGGGTAGAAGAAAAGGCTCCAGTTTCCACTTGTCACAGCTTCTAGTTTACTGGGGACTGACATGGTGGCAACTGTTGATTTGACACTGGCTTTAGTGTCTGTGGTCAAAAAAACATTCAGTTTTTAATGGGAATTCTCCCTTCAGTTGATTTTCTAGCTTTGATCCCCTGGTGACCTGATAAAGGTCGCTATCTTCTACCCTAACCCCTACCCTGGAGCATTTTAGTTAATCAGAAATGAATGTTTTAGTACAAGGGTAGTCCCCTAAGAAATCAGTCTTCTGCTGTTACTGACAGGAACATATGAAGTTTCTCATTTTCCTAATATCTATTAGGTTGACAAGGATCCTAAAGAAAGGTTCACCTCAGACTCTGAAACATTGCCCCAAATACTAAATAGCTCTTTTGCTCTATAGTTAATTGGATGTTGTTGTTGTTACGTGCCGTGGAGTTGGACCCGACTCAAAGCAACCCCTCCTTGGGTTTCCGAGGTGGTATCACTACAGAAGTAGATTGCCCCATCTTCCTTTCGAGGAGTGGCTGGTGGGTTTGAATCGCCAGCCTTCTGGTTAGCAGTCAAGTGCCTTAGGCATTATGCTACCGGAGTTCCTAGTTAACTGGATGAGTTCCACTAATACTGATTCTTGATATCCCTTCCTTTTCCCTACTCTACCTCCCAATACCTTCCCCTAGGAAAAAAATGAATGAAAACTGTATTCTTAAACCAAACAACCATACTAACATGCCAGTTTGGCTTTCTTTTTAGTGCAAACTCCAGGACCTATTGGTAAGCTGCCTTTATGTATTTATCAGCACATCTCTATTGGTTCCCTACTATGTCTGAAGGATTTAGATATTGGCTCCAACTGTTTACAATTCTGGGTTAAAGAAACTGAGAATCATTTCTAAGATTCTCATTTCCCCATATCTTAGCAATCTCTCAAAGCAGCGAATCATATTTTATAAAATGGAAACCCTCTGCTTTAGTATGCATAATAGACAGTATGACATTTTCCTAATAGCGATTATAATGGTTTATCAATGATCAATAGAAGTGCTTCCCAAAGCAAAGATGCAGCAAAGAGAACCCAGGGAGGGGGAGTTGGAGTCTACTCAATGGCAACAGCTTTGAGTTTTGGGGTTTAAGGGGAGGAGTAAGAAATAAGTAAGATTTAAAAAAAAAAAAAAAAGATGACTGAGAGAGTAAGACAAGAGTGATATGAGGGGGAAGATGGAGGGAAAGGGATACAATTAAGAATCTTACCTCAAAAAACTATAATGAAAGGTAGCAATAGTTATCCTTCTAACTAAAAACGAACTATAAATCTCCTAGAGAAAAACCTGATTCTTATGGAGAGGCTATAATCAGTAATAATCAATAATAACCCCAATAGTTGAAGACTGAGATTCAATAAACCCTGTGGAAACCATTTTCACTGATTTCCTATGACAAGCATGAATGATAAGCATGTTTTTTGTTTAACAACCATAATAATTTGTTTGCTTATTTCTATTTTCAGTACAATACACTGGACCGAGTAGTAAGTGTCTTGTCAATTTTTTCTTTGGTGTTCTTTGCTCTTCCACAGTGTCTAGCGGACCTGTTCCCTGTCCTAAGTATGCTTATTGGCATGAGAATAGCAGCTGTAAATATGTTTCTATGCTTCTCTATAGTCTACTGCTCTTTTGTTTCTCTGGTATTGCCCTGACATACCACAAATGGGTGGCTTCTCTTACAGTTTAGAAGGCTAGAAGTCTGAGTTCAAAGTGACAGCTCTAGGAGCTAGTGAAGGCCCCTTGACCTTGAGCTTCAGCTCTTCTCCTTGGCCCACTGAAGCTGGAAGCTTTTTTTAACTCAGGCAGCTACTGGCTGCCGAGGCCAACAAACTCAAGGCCAACAAGTACAATGGCACAGCCCCAAGATTATCAAACAATATGGCAGGCTACTAATTCAAGTCCAGAAACAGTCCCAATATTGGCAGGGCCAGCATGGCAGGCAGCTACATGCAGGACCCAAGGATGCCTAAAAGCTAGAGACCTTTCTCACAGCTGTGTTCTTATATATAGGAAGCAGACCACATCCCTAAGGCAGCTACTTAGATGCTCCAGTAGACTCCACCATGAAGTTGATTACCAGTCTCATCTTGGGGAATAACTACATCCAGCTGCCCAGCCACTCAAACCCAGGCCCAGCCAAGCCTAGAATTCTGTTTTTGTTTGTTTCCCCCCACCAAAGAAAATTCTCTTAGTAATGATCAAAAAAGCTTGCAGAACAATTTAGAAGAACTTTGGAAAGGAATAGGAAAGGAATAATAAAGGTAGCTTCCCATTCCTGAAGAGCTTTATAATTCATAAAGGGTTTACTCAAAAGAAATAGAGACAATGTAGAAAATATGAGAAAAGTAAAACTTCAAAATAAAGGCAAAAGGGGAAAAAGACAATCCAATGTAAATAGAAGGTGGTCTTATTAGTTTCCTGGGGGAATTCTATTAGGGAATACTACTCAGGGTCTACTCTACTTTGAGTTCCCAGTCTTCTCCCCCAACATCTCTATTTTTCCTCTCATCTCCTGTCCTGCCTGGCCCTGTCCACAAACACCCTAAATATATATATATATACACACACAGAGAGAGAGAGAGAGAGAGACAGACAGACAGACAGACAGAGAGGGAGAGAGAAAGAGCTTCAAGGAACAAGAAATGACAGTAGTTAGATGCAATGACAGGAATCGGCAGAACTATCAGGCAAATACAAACTACAAGTGGAAGAGAGTAAGGGGAAAGTTCATATAATGACTAACTAGGGAAAAGCCAGTATCAAAATCTAGGGTGTCAAAACTTAGCATACATCATGGGATATTTTGAGTTTGGAAATTAAGAAGTGATAGAATGCTTAAGTTTAAGAGATTACCAAAGGCAAGTCAGGTGTATTCAAATAAACAGTTCTCCAATTATCTCCTAACATGTACCAGTTACTGAGCTGAGCACTGGGGATGAAGTTATGAAAAACAGAAGGAGATGTGGTTTCTGGTATGGTAGAGTTTACAGTCCTATAAGAAACCCTGGGAAAGGATCTCATAATGTGAGAGGACAGGCAGCCTCCCACACAGTCATACTATGACCACTGAACCTGGATATTGGCTGCCCTAAATGCTGGTTCTAAATACCCTACTTGTTGTGAATGAATAAGTGTCACCCAGCATTTAATGTCTATTCCTCTAAATAGGCTGCCTCCTCAGTACTCTTAACTATCACCAAGACTTACATTCCTAGAAGTTCTCTACTTTTTACAGGGGAAAAAGTATTAGGGTTTCATTTTAACCAAACTCTCCTAAACTCCCACCATGTTCCAGAGAACCTATATGGGTAAATGGATTACCTCATTACCCTCCCCCAACTCTCTTCTATCAGTAAACACTAAATCACAGGTGATTTGGAGAAAGTGAAAACTGTACTGATTAATTTTTTCAATTACATTTAGTGGCTCCAAACAGACCTACTAAAGAGAAGGAGTGGGAAGTATACTTTTCAAATCAACTAATGGGTTAGATAGGAAAGAGAAAATTAGAATGACGAAAGTACATAGCAGCACAAATTTAAGACATTATGAACCTTGAAGTGTCTTAAGCATTTATTATCCCTGAAGGGAATGGAAAGCATGAAAAAGTCTCCCTTTCTAGTCATTCTTTTGCCTTGGACAGGTGCAAGCTGACAGGAGGCTGCAATGCTTAAGCCCAGGCACTGCACTAAGCTCACGTGCAGATTTTAGAGCTCCTGGTGTACTCTAGGAGCTCTAGTGGTGCAGTAGCTAAGGCATTCGCCTGCTAACCGAAAGGTTGGTGGTTTCAACCCACCAGCTGTTCTGCAGAAGAAAGATGAGGCAGTCTGCTTCCGTAAAGATAAACAGCGTTGGAAACCCTTGGGGCAGTTCTACTCTGTCCTTTAGGGTCATTGTGAGTCATAAGCCACTCGATGGCAGTGGGTTTAGTTTTCAGTGTCCTAAGTCCATCATGGGACAACTGGGTTCTCTTTGTCCTACACACACTGACCTCTCTCTCTCTCTTTTTATTTTCTTCCTTTTTTTCCATCAGCTGACACTTCCGAAATGACCAGTAAGTTCCATGTCTGTTCTTATACGGTAGTTGCTTTTAGTCTTTTACAAGGTCTAGGATTCTTCCCTCCCTGATTCTGTATGTCCTGTAGATGGAGAAACATGAGACCCCCTTCTCTTTTGCTTATCCCACTATCTAGCTGCCCCCTCGGGAAAGCATGGAAGGAAATGCAAAGCTCACTAATTAACCTAAAATACCAAGATCAGAGGAAATTGTCTTAAACTTGCAGTGATCTTGTCAACAAGGGAGGGAGGATATTTGTATTAATGGATGAACGTTTACATAGGATGGCAGACATACGAAGACAGAAGGTGAAAGCAACATTTTAAAGAAATTACCTATCCCCTGCAGGACTTCAGTTACAATCACTGCAGAGAAGGGGAGAAATCGGCCTTTTCTGAGTCCTCCCTGACTACAATCAGGCAGAATCCCCAAAAGAGCACTTGCATCCCCATCCGACAGTGCCTACAAGAGTTTGATGCTCTCTCGCTAGTTATTTCTGGTATTCCTTCTTAGAAGAGTAGCAAAAATTAGCTTCTTCTTTGACCAGCCAGTTCACACTAATTTCTCCCTTTTTGTTTTTCAGCTTCAGGATCCTCTAGTAAGTTTGACTGTCTCCATAACAGAACTCAGTTATGCACAGATGTGTCTGACAAGTATTGAACCAAAATTTATCCATCCATGTTGGAATTGCAACAGTTGAAAACTCTTTTTTTTTTTTTTTTGACACTTTGTTATTACTCAGAATTCTACTAGGACAATAGTAAGTTTCTAGAAGATTTACTTGTGGTGTAGGTAGTGGTTAAGCTCTCAGCTGCTAACCAAAAGGTTTATTTGTTTCTCTGTTGGGCACTTATCAAAGTCATGTGATATCTGTTAACAGTACAGAAACTTGAAACCCCTACTTTTTTAGCCTTTTGCCTTTTCATTATCCAGAATTTCACCAACTTCTGATTAATTTTCTGGAATATTCAAATGTGTCTGATAGGAAAAACTTTTTCAGCACTTATGTTGTTGTTGTTGTTGTTGTTATGTGCCGTCAAGTCAGCCCTGACTCATAGCATGAGTTATTTCACAAATAGATAAAAAGGAATGGGAGAGGAAACCAGATGGGGGCAGTAAGAACTCTCTCTGCTTGTTTTTCAGTGGGATCACCTCCACAACCCATCAGTAAGTCTGTGTGCTCATCTGACTCTCTGCCGCAGGGTTCAATGGTCTCTAGTGGGGTCTCAGAGTCTTTTTCTGGCCAAATTGGAACATGAAGGGCTTGAGGTACATCTTGGCAATTGGGTAACTCATGATCAAAACATGTCTGGATTAGCAATGATGTATTAAAAAGTTCAAATTCTACTGAACAGAAATATATTACATAAGTATGAAGAGCATAGAAAAAGTTTCTCATAATTATAAAGACCATTAACAAGAGACTGTCTACAGAAAAAGAAAAAATAATGAGAGAGAAAGGAGAAGATAAGACGTTTCTGTAACTGCTTCAATTGGACCACCTGTATTACCCAATCTGTTTTTCCACATTTGAACTCCAAGATGTCCAAGGAAAATTTCCCTAGCCATACATTCTGGGATTTCAAGGGCTTGAAGTTCCTATTTCCTTGACCTCTTGCTTTCCAATTTACCCATAATTCTCTCAGCTTTTACTTAATTTTATGGGAAAAGAAAAATCAAAACACCACTGATTTACATAAAAAATAAAGAACAGAGAGGAAATGTTCACAATAGTTAAAAAATGAAGTGGAAAAAGACTTCACAAATTAAAGGAGGGGGGGAATGAATGGGGAAGAAAGAAAAAGGAGATAAATTTCTCTGTTCTGCTTTCTAGCTGGACCAACTCTACGGGCCATCGGTAAGTCTGCGTTCCTGTTTCTTCCACAGGGGGCCCTAGAGTGTCCACTCTCCTTGGCCATGTTGGTCCTTCCAGGCTTGGGGGGAACATATTTTCTTAGCTACTTACTCCTCCATTATTAAAATTCCATGGCATTATTCATGATTTTTATAAAAGTTCAAATTCTACTGATTTACATTAAAAATAAATAAAAAACAAAGGGACTATGTTTCCTATTGTTATCAATGACCTATCAAGAAGGAACTCTCCAAATAGAAGGAAAATTAGTAGCTGAGAAGAAGGCTGCTGAGACACTTCTCTGTTTGTTTTCCAGCTGGCCCACCTTCAGTGCCCAACAGTAAGTTCCGTTTGTTTTTCTACTGTTTTCTGTTGTATTGTTGCTCTTGCTCTCTACAAGGCCTTTCCCTAATCTACTCCTTTCTAACTTGTTGTGGCCTGCAACCTGAGCCTCCTGGCTCTCAGTTTCCTTTACCTTCTACTCATCCAGCTTCCCCTTGTGAAGGAAACTTATATATACTTAATTTTAAATTTACATTTACTTTGCACCTCCTGTGGATAAGAAATATGTAGGTGCTTTAATTACATGGCATTTAATACATACGAACACTTAATGCTCCCTTGACTTCTTTGTAAGAGATAAGAAACTGAGGCCACATACTTGTCCAAGAACACACAAGAATAGAACCATAATTTGAACTGAGAACTGTGTAACTACCAAATCTCTCCCAACACAAATATACCTTTCCCTTCAAATAAATCATCCATTGATTTCTAATTTGTTTTTGTAGGTTCACCACTGGCACCTATAAGTAAGTATTATATCTGTTTCTCTACTTTGGTTCTCTTTGGTTTCTTTCAAAGTCTGAGAGATTTTGTTCTGTGAAAAAGATTTGAGTTCCTCTTTCCTTTCTTCATTATTACCCAGTTTCCCCAACATCATAGGTAATTTCAGAAAAAGGATAACCATACTTTTTAAAAGTGAGACTACACTGGCACTGTGTTGGTCAATAATAAACTAAAGAATATTATGAAAGAACAGAAGTAGTTTTTAAAATGGCAGAGGAGGGAAAAAAGGACATAATGAGATTTAATTTCATTACATTAAATGAAATAGAGACCTTGAGTGTCCCTCAAAGATTACAGTGCTATTCAAAGGAAACAGATGGATCCAATGGTCTTCACCCAGGACTACACCCATGGACTCCTTGAACAGTGCACACGGTTAAGCTCTAGGCTGTTAGGGAAAGGTTGGCAGTGGGAACCACTGAGAGGCACCCCAAAACAAAGGCCTGGTGATTTGCTTCCAAAAGCCTGGAAAACACTGAGGTGCAATTCTACTGCAACACATGGAGTCACCATGAGTTGGAATCAACTCAGTGGCTACTGGTTTTTTATTGTTGTTTTGTTTTGTTTTTTTCTTTAATACCCAAAGTTGTTTGGGTCCAATAAATGAAGAAGACCTTTAAGGAAACTCTGCCTTTGGCTTCATCATCACATCACCACTGCCTACACTTACATTAAGTTTGTATTGCAACTAATCTATAGGGTTGTTTGGGATGCTTTCTTCCCATACACTCTCAAAACCTTCCCTCACAAAAAGAAAGAAAAGAAAAAGAAATAGATTAGATAATACCATGTTTTTCTTATTTAAGAAAAATTACTTGGATTTCTTTGTGCTTATTTTTCAGTGATTTCTCAGAGAACCTCAAGTAAGTTCTTTTTCAGCCTCTCGTATGTGGGGATCTTTTCTTAGCTTAAATGTTTCTATTTCTAAATGCACAAATAATGGAGACTCATCTTCCTCATATTCATTTCCTTCCACATTATCCAAAGTCCTCCAGATTAAGTCTGTAAAAAAAAAAAAAAACTGTTTGAGTCATAACCATAGGATTTTTCCATTATGATTCCAAACGCAACTTCCCAACTAAAGACTCTAACAGCAACTCAGTGTTGGACTGGATAAAGCACTGGTGATGATATGCATCACAGATTCATGAAGCTGTCTTTCACTCTATGTCCTAGTTTTCCAGAATGAAAATTTGGTTCTCATACCTAGGCTATAAATGACTTTAATACAATTCTAGTGTTCTTTGGAGTTCCCCAGACTGAACTCAAATCACGTTGACAACCACAGCTTCTGTCAAAGTTAAATAGTGAAATACCAAGAACCCAGGAAGGTAATATACATGAGTGAGGTGAGACACTTCCTTTAGGAACTATGTGGTAAGGTCTCATGTAATCTGAAGAAGTTAGCTGCCGCCAGCTCCAGCCAACTGCTCCACGCAAAAATGCAGATCTAGAATTGCCACAGCATCTCATACAATCTAGATTTCAGGTAAAATTTCCCAATTTTTAAAACATGATAGACATCTGGATCACTCTGACAGACTGCAAATATATTTATATACCCTCACTTCCAACAAATGCATTCTGAATATAGTTTTAACAACAACACATTTTTAATAATTTCAACAATGTTAGTACATTGTGGTTGGTATTTGGAGGGGGTGAATTGAAGATATCATCAAACAATGAGCTAGTATCCCTCTGGAGTCCCTACCTATGCATCTTTTGTGAATCTTGAGCAAGAAGGCTGATCAGCTAAATAGCCTCACTATTGATAAAAACTCTGGTGGTGTAGTGCCTAAGGTATTTGACTGCTAACCAGAAGGCTGGCGGTTCAAACCCACCAGCCACTCCTCGGAAGGAAGACTGGGCAGTCTACTTCTGTAAAGATTTACCACCTCAAAGGAGGTTGCTATGAGTCAGAATCAACTCAATGGGAGTGACTTTGTTTTGGGGTTTTTCTGTCTGTTTGTTTGTTTGTTATGGTTATTGATAAAAACTAGCTAAAGCAAATGGGAGAAATGACAAGATAA
>NW_006921881.1:360535-367109 GCF_000298275.1 Orycteropus afer afer
AAAGGGAAGAACACGCTCAGCATTTCTCAAGTTGAAAGAACTGAAGAAAAAAATTCAAGCCTCAAGCTGGAATACTGAAAGACTCTATGGGCAAAATATAGAATGATGCAGGAAGCATCAAAACAAGATGGAAGGAATACAAAGAGTTACTGTACCAAAAAGAATTTGTCAATGTTCACATATTTCAGGAGGTGGTATGTAATAAAGAACCAATGGTATTTAAGGAAGAAGTCGAAGCTGCACTGAAGGAATCGGCAAAAAACAAGCCTCCTGCAATGGACAGAATTCCCACTGAGATGTTTCAACAAATGGATGCCACACTAGCAGCTCTTAATCATCTATGCCAAGAAATTTGAAAGACAGCTACCTGGCCAACTGACTGGAAGAGATCCACATTTGTAGCCATTCCAATTTCTACAGAATGTGGAAATTTTCAGACAACATCATTAATATCACACACAAGTAAAATCTTGCTGAAGATAATTCAAAAACAGTTGCAGCAGTATATTGACAGGGAACTTCCAGAAATGCAAGCTGGATTCAGAAAAGGACATGGAACACGGGATATCATTGCTGATGTCAGATGGATCTTGGCTGAAACCAAAGAATACCAGAAATATGTTTACTTGTGTTTTATTGACTATAAAAAAGCATTAAATTGTGTGGATCTTAACAAATTATGGATAACATTGAGAAGAATGGGAATTCCACAACACTTATTGTGCTCATGAGGAGCAACCTGTACATAGACCAGGAAGGCTGTCATTCAAACGAAACAAGGAGATACGGCATGGTTTAAAATAAGGGAGTGCGTCAGAGTTGTATCCTTTCACCATACTTAGTCAATCTGTATGCTGAGCAAATCTGAGAAGCTGGATTATATGAAGAGGAACGTGGCATCAGGATTGGAGGAAGACTCATTAACAACCTGTGATATACAGATGACACAACCTTGCTTGCTGAAAGTGAAGATGACTTGAAGCACTTACTGATGAAGATTAAAGATACCAATCTGGAGTATGGATTACACCTCAACATAAAGAAAACAAAAATCCTCACAACTAGATCAATAAGCAGCCTCACAATAAATGGAAAAAAGATTGAAGTTGTCAATGATCTCATATTATTTGGTTTCACAATTAACACCAGTGGAAACAGCAGTAAAGAAATCAGAAGATGTATTACATTGGGCAAATATGCTGCAAAAGACCTCTTTCAAGTGCTAAAGAGCAAAGATGTCACTTTGAAGACTAAGGTGCACCTAACCCAAGCCATGGTATTTTCAACAGCCTCGTATGCATGTGAGAGCTGGAGAATGAATAAGGAAGACAGAAGAAGAGTTGATGCTTTTGAGTTGTGGTGTTGGCGAAGAATACTGAGAATACCATGGACTGCCAGAAAAACTAACAAATCTGTCCTGGAAGAAGTGCAGCCAGAATGTTCTTTGGAGGTGAGAATGGCCAAAATTCATCTCACCTACTTTGGTCATGTTGTCAGAAGATATCTGGAGAAGGATATCATATTTGGTAACTGGGCAGTCAGTGAAAGGTCACTCTAGCTATTATGTGGTGAATTGACTACAGTGGTGGTGACAGTGTTGGAGGCTCAAGATGAAGCTGGAAGACCAGTCAGGAGGTCTGAAATTACAGGTGAAGGCCCTCAACAAGATGGATTGACACAGTGGCTGCAACAATGGGCTCAGGTATAGCAAGGATTGTGAGGCTGGCGCCAGACCAGGCAGTGTTTAGTTCTGTTGTACATAGGGTCACTGTGAGTTGGAGCCAACTCGAGGCACCTAACAACAACAACATTAATAAAAACACAGAGTCTACATGGCCAATGGTTCAGATCCAAGGATAAGGTTGGAAGCCCCAGATGTCTATAGTTGGGCATGGGTCCTACAAGTGGAAATAGCCCAAGGCCCACCCCAGGTAAGCAGAAAAGACTGTTGTTTTACAGCTGGAAAAATTACAAGTCAAAATTTAAATTGAATAAATAGTGTCCTCTTCAGTGGAGGTACCAAAGAAAATGTTCAAAAAGAATATGTAAGAATCCAAAACTCATAGGGTTGAGAAGAGAAAAAAAGGTATGCTGAAGGAGCCAGGGAAAATGTCACTGTCCTTCTGCCTGATTTGGTCTTGGCTGGTAAACTTTTTTAATTAAAATTACACAGCCAAGCTTAAATATGAAAAGGGGAGCGGGTAGAAACTGAGTGAGAACATACTGTGAGGACAAGCTAAACTCTTGGCAAGAAAAATGAGTGGTAGGGAAAGAAGATAGCAGCTTTATCCCAAGTACAGATCTAGGGTTTCAATGCCTGCTCTGAGATAGCAGCCAAAGCCTCAGGACCCCACATGGTAGGGAACTGGAATGTGGGCCTTCTTGAGTAGAGCTGAGAGCAGAAAATACATTACCTGTTGATGAAAAGGAACACAAATCTCTAACTCCTCTGCCCTAGACATGAATGAAAACAGACTCCCTGGCACAAGTTCAGGTACGTATCTGCCCAGGGCACAGAAGCCCTGCTGGAAATGCACTCCATGTGCAATGTGCAAATCCCAAAGGCAAAATTGTTGAGATCTAGTTCAGTGATGATGCACCCAAGAAGCTAGGGCAATAACAACCATAAACCCCCCACTGGAAGGAATCCACAACCTAGGATACTCACAGGATAAAGCATCCACCGAAGATAACTCCCAAGGAATAAGAGACTATAAAAAATTACGGAAATATATGAGGAAATCCAGCATCACATAATTGACACATACAACGCAAATTGGAGAATTCCAGCCCAGAAAAGTACAGCTAGAGCAAAGCAAAGAGGACGGAAATAAAAATCTCAAAATCTTCAAAGATATTATTCATTTCAACACACATATATTGGGCGCCTGTTGCAGGCCAGGCATTATCCTAAGCACTGGAAATAGATCAGTGAACAAGGCAGTCCATGCACTTAAGGAATTTACATTTTGGTGATAAAACCAGCCAACAAGAGCAATCACAAATAATAAAATGGCAGGTAGTGGTAAATGCCAAGAAGAAGAAAAATTAGCAGAGCAACAGACCTGAGAAAGACATAGGGAGAGGGGAAAAAGAGTGCTCCAGTCAGAAGGAACAATTACAAAGGGCAACAAAAAGGGAATCAAAAAGCCCAGCAAGGATAGAGTCCCCACGCTTCAGGGATCCAAAAAGAAGAGAGGCAACGCAGTAGATGAGGTGAGAGGGACAGGAGTCAGATCATGTGAAGCCTTGAAGTCTTCGGTAAAAACTGTGGATTTTATTCTAAGTGTGGTGAGAGGCCATTAGAAGATTTTAACAGGGGAGTGATAGGGTCTGCTTCATAATTTTCAAAGATCACTCTAGCTACTATGTGGCAAATTGACTGCAGTGGTGGTGACAGTGTTGGAGGCTCGAGATGAAGCCGGAAGACCAGTCAGGAGGCCTGAAGTTGCAGAAATGCCAGTTACTGGCGAGCATGGCTAGAGTGTCACTGTGGAGGTGGAGAGAAGTCCTCAGATTCAATTATTTTGAGGGTAGAAGTTACTTTGGACTGAATGTGGATTTAAGACAGGGATAGATTACCCAGTAAGCAAGGTAAGCACATGCTTAGGGCATCAACAAAACAGGGATACCAGTTATCCAAAGCAAAGACCCGTAGAAGCCAAGCAGACAGGATACCAGGAAAAGCCAGCCCTGTAGTGGAAAGCAGAGCAGTGAACGAAATTAATAACAGTTCCAGTGCATGAGAATGTGACAGCTGGAAATAAAATTTATGCAAGGTCACAAGTGGGCCTATGCATAAGGTTGTTTAAGCTATGAGGCCTCTACACCTCCACTAACATCTGTCTTCTACAATTCCTTCTTGTTTAATTGAAACCCCTTATCTCGGTGAGTCTCTAGGAAGTATATTGTTTCTTTCTAATAAACAAGAGGTGGGGTGGGCTGTCAAGTCTAACTAACTATTGCTACATTCACCCAATATGAATCTGGATCCAACATGAGCAGTTATTGGGCGAGGACGGATTATATAAGTTGATAACAGATCTCTGATCCATTTTGAAATCTGTCTTGTACATCCACATCTGCTGATCCAGCAGCTCCAGCTAGGAGAGCCAGCAATGCTCTTTGCCAGGATACAAACACAAGGGTATGCTCTTGCACATGTCCTGGTAATCAACCAATGGGAACCCCAGTCCCATATGTAGCACAAATGCAAAGAAACTTGAATAATTTGACCATTGTAATGAATTCAATCAAGTTACTTTTTAACTATATAACATTCACATACAGAGTTATGTACTAAGTTTTTTAAATAATAATATTTAAAAATATGTTTGGCACATACATGGACACAATCTAGCATACATTTAATATAATATTAACATGGGTAGTAATTTAATACTAATATAGAAAGCCTCCAAAAAATACCAGAAATCTTTCTGCAAATATATGGAATATTATTTTTGTAGATAATGTGGCACATAGTAAAAATCTTAGTACCCTGCATCCATTAAAATGTTTATAATTTAGTTCATCTCATTCTGCTAAAATGCCATACTCCACTTTTGTGCTCAATTACTAACATTATAGCAACATTTAAAAAGAAATTACATCATGGATAGCTAAGACACACACACAACAACAATAACAATAAAACAAACTTACTGCCATCGAGTTAATTCTGATGATAGTGACCACCATTGGGTTTCCAAGGCTGTAAATCTTTATGGAAGCAGATTGCCTCATCTTCCTCCTGTGGAGCAGCTGGTGGGTTTGAACTGCTGACCTTCTGATTAGCAGCCAAATGCCTTACCCACTATACCACTAGAGCTTCTTACACACACACAAACACACACATATATATACAAATATATATGTACATATATACATACACACACATTTATATCTCACATCTCCCACTCAAAAGTGTTGACTAAACAGAGGAGGAGGCAACACAGATTATCAGGGTATACAGCCCTCATATGCCCTTAATCTGATACTGATTAAAGGAGAAAAGAAGACTCAAAGGTTATTGCTGGGTTTGGAATCCAAGCAACTGAACAAATGGGCTATTTACTGCTCAAGGCAAGATGAAAAGAAAAACTCGTTTAGAGGAGGTAATATGAGTTCAAGGAGCCCTGGGAGCACAATGATTAAGAACTCGACTGCTAACCAATCAGTGGTTGGAACACCAGATGCCCCACAGGAGAACAAATGCAGCAGTCTGCTTCTGTAAAGATTTACAGCCTTGGAACCCCTATGGGGCAGTTCTACTCTGTCCTTTAGTCACTATGCGTCAGAATCGACTAGATGGCAATGGGTTTAGGGTTTGGAGCCATTAGTTGAGTTTTGCACATGTTAAATTTGAGATGCCTTAGCTATCTATGAGTAGTTCCTTAAATAGTCTGAGTTTAGTAAGCTACGAGCATATTTTCTGACACATATCTCCTCCCTGTCTGTTTATGATGTCTTGGGTAGAAACCGTATATTTCTAGTCATTTTTAATTATTTAAAAGGCAGAGAGAGAAAAAAAAACTACTCAGGCCACTCTTCTTAAAACACCCCTAGCAGGCAGACTTAGCCCCAAGAGACTTAGAATAGGGAGGAAGTACAGTCTGCTTCTCCTTCCCACCCACCTCCTTGTGGGTATAGCTCTCATTGACTAAAGGCTGGAAGGATGGATTTTGCTTCACTGGACACGCAATTTCCTTTCTCTATTAGCTCTAGGTTCTTTTCTCCCTGAGACTGACTGCCCTTCTGTGTCTTCTGGGGCAGGCACCAAAAGAATTTATGCCTTGTAGAATACATGCTTGAGTTCCTGAAGAGATCAGCAAGAACTTTCCAAGTTCTGAGGGCTCCACTGCACATGTGGGAGGACTGACTCCAGTCTGGCCCATTCCAGAGCCCCTGAGCTCTCTCTCAAGCAGTATATACCTCATACCCTGTTACTGCTGATATGCCCACACCCAGTAGGCCAACCACTTGACTGAGCTACCAGTGAGGAAATACATGCCTGGCTGTCTTCTCTCAAGAAACTCGAACATCTTTGTCACAAAAAAACAAAAAGGATACCAGCTGCTCCACTGCATACCTCTCACTGCACACTTCCCACCCCCCTCCTCTTTCCTTTCTGCTCTAATACGCACAGAACAAATTAACTAAGCAGACATTCAACCTCTAGCCTTTTCCACAGACATCCCCAATCTCTGCATGCAAATCTCTTGAAGCCCTTTTAGTTTTCTTTCAAGAAGGAAAGCACTATGATCTCCTCCCCCACAACTCCATCTACTACTCACCGCTTTAAGGTTGCCTTACATCTCCCTTCCTTCAGGTGTTTTCTTCTGTAGGCTAGAGGGAAGAGTGATACTTGAGAAAGCAGAGCTAATTTGGCCATCTTTTGTTAACACCTAAGAGCATCCACCTCTGCATGGCTGGGGGAAGAGTGCTATTAGTAATGGTGGTGGTGGTGGTGGTGCCATGGAGTCAGTTCCAACTCACTGTGATCCTGTGCACCACAGAAGGAAACACGGCCTGGTCTTGTACCACACCCACAATCGTTGCTATGTTTGAGCCC
>NW_006921881.1:367954-368874 GCF_000298275.1 Orycteropus afer afer
AAAGCCCAGACACACACTTTTCCTTATTTTAAACCATGCAGTATCCCCTGGTTCTGTCCGAACAACTGCCCCTTGGTCTATGTGTAGATTCTTCAGGAGCACTATTAAGTGTTCTGGAGTTCCTATTCTTCTCAATGTTATCCATAATTTATTATGATCCACACAGTTGAATGCCTTTGCAGAGTCAATAAAAGACAGGTAAACATCTTTCTAGTATTCTCTGCTTTCAGCCAAGATCCATCTGACATCAACAGTGATATCCCTTGTTCCATATCTTCTTCTGAATCCAGCTTAAATTTCTGGCAGTTTCCAATGTACTGCTGCAACCACTTCTTAATTATTTTCAGCAAAATTTTACTTGGGTGTGATATTAATTTGACCACTTTTGAAAAGACCTTGAGCAGTACCTTTGCCTTGCCGAGCTCCAGGAAGTCTCTTCCCATTGTGTTCTGGAGTTGTGCGATGCTGCAGCCCTTCCTGAGAGCTTGCTTCATTGAGGAGGGAAAAGGAAGACTAGAGCTTCTTTTCCCTCAGCTTTATGATCCTAGTTGTGAATTTTGGGATGAAAGGAAAACTACTCAACATCCTGTTCCCAGTCAAGCATGCACTATGTATCAAAAAACAATCTAATATTTGAGTGTGAAGCCTTATAGTGAAGTCAGATGGAGATATAAATTTGACAGTAATCATCAAATAGATAAAGCATTTAAACCACTGGACTAAAGGAGTAGATCATGAAAAGAATGTAAACATAGGGGCTAAGGACTGACTCCAGAGACACCAGTTTCAAGTTTGGAAAGAAGAGAAAGTTCTAGCAAAGGATATAGAGGAGGAGTGGGCAGGGAGATAAAAGGAAAACCAAATTAAGATGGTATCATAAACCCAGGAAAGAGAGTATTTCAAGATGGAAAGAATGAACA
>NW_006921881.1:371619-377233 GCF_000298275.1 Orycteropus afer afer
GAAACCCAAAGAGGGGTCACTATGAGTCGGGGCCGACTCGACGGCACATAACAACAACAACAACATGACAAATGTTACATTCTAGGTAGTGTGACTATTAATGGCTGAGATATTATTCCTTGAGTATTTTAAAAATTCTCCCAAAATAAAAAGAAATTAATGAAAAAAAATGTATTTTAAGATCCTAATGAGACACATCATGGCCAGTTTGGCTTGTGGATCACCAGTGTGCCCACCTGCAAAAAACCCAGGACTTCTCCGGTTTCCCTTATTTGATTCACCATCCATGAGGCTATTTAAAGGAGCCCTCCATGGCTACTACTCTTGGTGAATTTGTCAAGGATGCTGCCTTCTGATGCTGACACGCAACTGATCCCCAAGTGCTTCATGGTACTGGATTCCATGAAGAGTTCCATGACAAATGCTGATACTTGTCACCTGAACCCTAAAACAGCACTGTTCATCTCATCTCAATAAAATTGCTGCTTAGTCGTCTATGAACACATATCACACAGGAACAGTTAGTTCCTAAACATTAGTGCATATTCCTAAATATTTGGTTGCACATTAGTGCAACCAAAATTCATACTAAGAAAACAATAATTTTCCAAACACAAACTATTAAAAGATGTGCAGAGATGTAGCTCTTACTTCAATGTAGGTCTTCTCATTCTTGCATAGAGCAGTGGTTACTTGCAGTCATAGT
Source organism: Orycteropus afer afer (assembly GCF_000298275.1). Lineage (NCBI taxonomy): Eukaryota > Metazoa > Chordata > Mammalia > Tubulidentata > Orycteropodidae > Orycteropus > Orycteropus afer. The sequence continues at coordinate 372,326 of NW_006921881.1, forward strand.
GTATCACACATCTCTCAGAGAATACAGTGACAACCTGGGGAAACCAAGTGAGAAAAAAAGGTGAGAGACAGAGAATGTGGGTAGGAATCAGGAAAAGAAAAGGCCAAGAGAGTAGCTCAATTTAAAACAGGTTTGGATGTGACACACTTCCTGATTTCAACCAAGTAGAGACCTAGATCGGAAGGGAAGGAGTAAGCACCATTATTAGCTGTGTGCCCTTTTTTCCTACAGCTAAGAGCTCCCTGCTTAATCCCTTCCATTAATTATAAATACAGTAAAATCCCTTTCACCACTATTCAGTGTGTGAAGCTCACCCTGGAAATGACATAAGTGAAAAATGTCTTTCTGTTATCATACAACCACACTAATTTGTTTGTTTGTCTTTTTTATTAAAGCAAGACCTGAGAAACCTAAGAGTAAGTCCCATTCTATTGTTTCTTTCAATTTTATTGTTATCATTGGTTTCTTATGCTGTCTAGAAATACTCTTGAGCCCTGTTTTAGTTTGAATGTACCAAGATTAAGATTTATATTTATGACTCTCTGCTTTACTATATTTTAAGCATTCCCCCACTTTCTAGCTTCTGGTTTTTCTCTTCCTATTTCCAGTTAACCAAAACCAAACCAAACTCACTGCGTCGAGTCATTTCCAACTGATAGCGACCCCTCCAGGGGTTTGCGAGGCAGTATCTCTACAGAAATGGATTACCCAATCTTCAGAAGTGGATTGCCCCATCTTCCTTCTGAGGAGTGGCTGGTGGGTTTGAACCACCAGCCTTCTGGTTAGCAGTCAAATGCCTTAGGCACTACTATCAGTGTCCATTTGGAGACTATAATATTGATACTGATTTGTACCCAATGTGGTGCTATGATAAAAAGTAATATTTATCAAGCAAATATAATGCACCAGGCACTGTCCTCAGGGCTTTACATAGTCATGCACATTGTTGTTGTTGTTGTTGTTATGTGCCGTCGAGTCGGCCCCGACTCATAGCGACCCCTCCTTGGGTTTCCGAGGCAGTATCACTGCGTAAGTAGGATTGCCCAACCTTCCTTCCGAGGAGTGGCTGGTGGGTTAGAACCGGCAGCCTTCTGGTTAGCAGTCAAGTGCTTTAGCCACTATGCTACCAGAGCTCCTGTCATGCACATTACCTCAGGTAAATATTTTAGTCGCATTTTACAGAGGAGAAAATTGTGAAACTAGGTAACTTGTGCATGATCTCACAACTATAAGTAGCAGAGGCTGGAATTCAAACCTAGTTCACCTACCTGACTCTAACATCAAGCAGTGCTGCCATCTCTGTTAATTCGTGGGCAGTATGATCACTCAGCCCTAGGTTTTCTAAAATTAACCTAAAGAACAGTACTTGGCAAGTCTCATAGGAATGATCATGGTGAATCAACACAATCATTCCGAAAAAGTGTCGGGAAAGAGAGGACCATAACACAATAAAGTGTAAGTGACATAAAATCTTATGAGTCAGTAAGTTTTGAAATTTTGACTGAATAGAAAGAAGTCAGAAGAAGGAAACAGCCTCTCCCAATGATTCCATTCTTAATCTTTTCTTTTCCAAAGGAAACCCAAATTAAAAAGAGCTCTGGTGGCATAGTGGGTAAAGCATTTGGCTGCTAACCAGAAGATTGGTGGTTCAAACCCACCAGTTGCTCCATGAGAGGAAGATAAGGCAATCTACTTCCATAAAGATTTACGGCCTTGGAAACCCAGTGGGGGTTGCTGTAAGTTGGAATCAGACTTGATGGCATGGGTTTGGTTTGGGGTTTTTAGCATAATTATCTGCAGATGTTTATTCTCCCACTACATTCGTCTGATTCTAAATAGAAAGTTTAGTGGTCTCTCAAAGTTCTACTTCTAATACTCCCAGCAGAAAGAGTTTGAGAAGTCACTGTGTTCTTCATCCAGAAACTTGCAATTCACCTATCTGATTTCTTTTTCACAGTAAAACAAGAAGAGCCAAGTAAGTTCTATATCTATTCATCCATTTGGGGGCTGCTTCCCTGTACTGATTATATTCTTTTCCAAATATGTAAGAACCTCAGCATTCAAGTTTCTCAATCTCTTTTGCTTCTATATTCTGTATATCTATTACATTATATTAACAACTTTCTCTAAAGTTACTGATGAACATTTTAGAAAGTAAAAAACCCAGGATGTCAAATCAAATCATGAGCTAGCTAACGGTGACCAGGGATTAGAGATAAAGCTTTTTAAAAATGTAAATAGGTATCCCTTGGGGGCAGAGGGAGGGAGTTAGCTGTATTTTCCAAAACTCACTGCCATGGAGTCAGATGCGATTCATGGTGACACCTCCTTGGGTTTCCAAGGTGGTATCTCTATGGAAATAGATTGCCCAATCTTCCTTCCAAAGGAAGTTACTGGTGGGTTTGAACCACCAGCCTCCTGGTTAGCATTCAAATGCCTTAGGCACTGTGTCACCAGAGCTCCTTAGCTGTATTTTAGTAATACCAAAAAACCAAACTCCCTGCCATCAAGTTGATTCTGACTCACAGTGACCACTATTGAGTTTCCAAAGCTATAAATCTTTAGGGAAGTAGATTGCTCCATACTCCTTCTGCGGAGCGGCTGGTGGGTTTGAATCACTGACTTCCTAGTCAGTAGCCAAACACCTTATACCACCAGAGCTTCTTATTTTAGTATTAGAGTTTAAAAATTATTTGGGTGAAAAAAGAAAAAAGTAAAAGATGAGAGAAATAAAATCTAATTGCCAAAGTTCAATTCATTCAGATTTTACTCATTCAAAAATATTTATTGAGGATCGACCAGGTACCAAGGAGCCCTTGTGGCGCAGAGGTTAAGTACTCGGCTGCTAACCAAAAGGGTCAGTGGTTCTAACCCACCAGCCGTTCCACAGGAGAGAGATGTGGCAGTCTGCTTCTACAAGGATTACAGTCTTGGAAACCCTACAGGCAGTTTTTCTCTGTCCTATAAGGTCACTATGAGCCAGAATCGACTTGAGGGCAACAGGATATAGTATTAAGCACTGGGAGTAGTGCAGGGTACAAAACAGGCAAAGGCCTGGCCTTCCCAGAGTTTACATATGAATTAAAACATTCCTGACATGTTTCAAATCCAGAGATTGAGGAGCATAAGAGAAAGTAGTTATTATGTCCCACTTCTCATAAAAATAGAGTTCTGACATTTACAAATGTACATATAGGTATCAGGGGTACTTAAGAGTACCTTACTGATTCACACTGCTATGGAGTCGGCCCCGACTCATAGCGACCCCCTTTGGGTTTCCAAGGCAGTATCACTACAGAAGTAGATTGCCCAATCTTCCTTCCGAGGAGTGGCTGGTAGGTTTGAACTGCCAGCCTTCTGGTTAGCAGTCAAATGCCTTAGGCACTATGCCACCAGAGCTCCTCTACACCACAAGACCTAACTGTCCACCCAGAAAAGTCTCAGTGAGAACCACGCTCTCTGTCCCCACTTTAATGACACCAGCAGTTCTAATTAGGCAACTCCCTTTGTGTGTCATAGATACTACGGTAATGCACTTACTGTGGGCTTTTCCCTAAACCTGTTTACATTTCAAAGGAAAGGTTCACATTTAGATTTCTTACACCCTCTCCCCATTTTCAGAATTCTGCTAGAATATTTATGATTTTGGGCAAAGAATAGACAACAAAGATTAATGGGAAAAGCAAACGTGATAGTTTGTTTTGTTTTTCCTAGTAAGTTAAAATGTCTTCCTAAACATAAGGCACTTGACTGCTTACCAGAAGGCTGGCGGTTCAAACCTCCTCAGAAGGAAGGATGGGCAATCCTACTTCGGTAGTGATACCGCCTTGGAAACCCAAGGAGGGGTCACTATGAGTTGGGGCCAACTCGACGGCACATAACAACAACAAACATAAGCCAAGACTTTACATATTTACCAGAATACATGGAAAGGACATAATAGATCACAGACTACCACCTGAGGAGGGAGGCAGGAGAAGGAAGGTAACATTCACTTTGAAGGTTCCCTGGGTGGTACAAACAGTTTGCATTCCACCGCTAATCTAAAAGTTGGTGGTTCAACCTACCCAGAAGGCCTGGCAATCTGTTCCTTTCAAGATTACAGCTAAGGAAACCCAATGGAGATGTTCTACTCTGGAACACATGGTGGTGTCAGGAGTAGGAACAGACTTAACAGCAACTAACAGTACTGACTTCTCACTGGACTAGAATTTCTTGTGTTTATTGATCTTTGCATGTTTGATCAGCTTCTTCCCCTTTGGATAATTGGAAAATAAAACTGATTTTAAAAAAATAATTAAAAGTGAGATGGAAACCTTTTGAGATTGGCATAGGGAAACAGGAAAGAAAAGCAACCAGAGAAGGGAGTGGAATGAAAATGGAAGTAAAATTTAAAGTAAATGAGACTTTTCTAGCTCTGTGGTATTTCAATTTCTAAGAGAAACTAGGTAACGAAAGGAAAATAACTTCACCTCTTTCCCGTCCTTTCAAAAAGACATTTTTCACAAACATTTCAAACCGTTACTAAAAGAGAGAAACTAAATAGAGTAAGTCCTGTGAAAGGTTTGGAGTTTGCTTCCTTTTGTTCCAGAAATTCCTGTCAGGAAACGATATCAGTAAGAAAATTATTGTAATGTCAATTCTGTTATCAGTGTTATCAACTCATACTAACTATTTGTGTTTGGATTTTAGAACAAGTAGCAGTGCCTGTCAGTAAGTTCCTTTTTTCTTTTCTTTCTTTCTTGTTTTCTTTTTTTATAACTTTGGTATAAATTGGGATCCCAAGTTATGGAGAAAAATTTTCCTAACTCTGACCAATTCCATTTCATGCTTCTACCTACAAATACCCTTTCTCTCTCTGACTCAGAAACCTGCTGAGTTAGTGATTACTCTACAGGCGGGGGCTGG
>NW_006921881.1:377993-387559 GCF_000298275.1 Orycteropus afer afer
CTGGGGAATCTGTTATGTGTGGAGACAAGAAGAACTGCAATTAGGATTCAAATTTGTAATTGTTTAAACGTTCTTTGCAGGATTTAAATCCTCCATACTTGATGAGAAAGAAAAAGAATTGAATTAAGCTATGTGAAATACAGGGAAGCCATTCCCATCAGACTGAGACTATTCTCTTATCACAATAGAAATACTAATCCCTGTTATGACTGTCCTTCTGGGGGAGGTTTGGTGTCTTACAAGATTCCTTTGTTAACTCCTTTAAAAGGGCAAAGAAGGAAACGATATTCTTGATCCAAAAATTCTGCTAATACATTTTTTGTTTCATGTTGTTCTACCAGTTACTCGAATACCTGTTGGTAAGTCATTTTATCATTTCTAAATGCCAGTTTCTTTAAAATGCTTTCCTTAAAGTAAAGGATTTTGCATTCACATTTCACAAACTCCACTGCCTTTCCATTATCTAATGTCCTTTTATGTTAGTGATGAATTTAGGAACTATAATATGCCCAATGATTGGCAAAAAGAATAATCAAGAGGAAAATTTAAATATAACAAGCAATGCTAGCAAGGCTTTGGCAAAAATTATCATTCAACCATTGTTGGTCCAACTGTAAATTAAAGCAACACTTTTAAAAAGCAAATTTGCAGTATGCTGCAAGATTCAGTAAAATATAGTGTCCTTTAAACTCCTACCTCTAGAGACATGATTAAGGAATAATTGTACATATGGGTATTTGTATGCTGTTAGTCAGTTAAAAAAAAAAAAGTAATATAATGTGACAGTTAAGAAAGGAAATAGATGGAACAAAGTTCAAATCCCAGCTAGAACACTTACCAGATATGTGACTTTAATTACTTAATCTCCCTAAAAAATTAATTTGTATTACCTCTCTGGTGGCATATTATCTCAGCATTTGACTGCTAACCAGAAAGTTGGTGGTTCAAACCCACCAGCCACTCCTTGGAAGGAAGGGTGGGCAATCTACTTATGTAGAGATACTGCCTCAGAAACCCAATGGGTTTAAATGAATCTGAATTGACTCGATGGCAGTGAATTTTTGGTTTTCGATGTGGTTTTATCCCTATTTAGTAACTAACTTACTTATAAATCTCAATGGTCTCACTCCCCATCTTACTCCCATTTTCACATTTCTAAAATAACTGACTTATATTTATAAATTGGTGGAAAGCATAAACTTCTATAGGCAGAGAAAGAAATAAGAGGAGGAAACAAGTTCTGATGACAGGTTAAACATTTTATGAATAACAACTCAAGCCACGAGTAAAGTCTGAAGGGGAGAAAGGGAAAGTGGAGAAATTGAGCCTCTCAGCCAAAAAAGAGGAGGCAGAAAAATGTTAGAAGCTAAATTTGAATGTGGTAACATCTGATTCCCTCCTACTAATGCTTCAAGCAAAACACTCTTTAAAAAAAAAAAATCATCAAAGAAGATGGAATTCTGCTTCTTACCCAATTAAGATAGATGTGTGCACATACATACTTTCTTTCCTTCTCTCTTATGTCTCCTAGCACTGAGTTAATTTTTTTTTATTTTATAGTTACTCTAGGATAATAAAAAATATAGTCTTACCAACTCTATTAGCAGAAGAGATCGTGTTAGTTAATATTTCAGAGTAATAACTGCCAGGAAGGATCTACTTTTATGTTTGGATATAGGATTCAGAAGTACCTCTACTAATTCAGCCCTTTATTTGACAGTCTTAAAGTTGTCATTAGCCAGTCCAAGGAGGGGAGCTCTGGTAGCATAGTACCAAAGGCACTTGACTGGTAACCAGAAGGCTGAAGGTTCAAACCCATAAGCCACTCCTCGGAAGGAAGGTTGAGCAATCTACTTCCGTAGTGATACTGCCTCAGAAACCCAAGGAGGGATCGCTATGAGCTGGGTCCAACTCAACGGCAAATAACAACAACAACAAAGTCCAAGGAGAATTGGTATTAAGATAAATTTTGTGCAAGACACTAGGTGGAGGGATGACTTTGTCTTGGATGAGATTTTCTGTATAAATTTACCTGCTGCCCAACACACAAGCTAGACATTTTTACCAAATGATTATATCTCAACTCTTTTTTCTTTCCTAAATGACCTGTGAACAAAAGATAAATCTTTAACTTATTGTAATAAGTCTTTACAGTCACCATTAGCTTATAATTCATAAATAGTGCTAATATTATATGAAAGTAATATTTGATATTAACAGAAAGTAGTATCTAAACATTGATAATTACTATTAACAATAATTATCACATGCCATCCTTTACCACTCTCCAGTTACCTGCAGTTTATATGAAGCTGTAGGTATATTGACACCTCCGGCTTTGCCCTCCAGCCTTAGGTTACCAGATGAAAGCAACAGAAGGTTTGATCCGGCATATTTTATTGCAGCTTCCTTCTTAGGAAAAAAAGTGGTCTCAGGAATTCTTCTTCTCTCCCACTGTAAAGAAAATAGTTGGTAACTGAACTTCTGAAAGCTTGAATTTCATGTAGGGTTGATTTATTACAGTTCTTTTCAAAACCCACCAACATGCTCTTTGGTTGGCAATTTCAGCATCCTTTGACCTTCCACAAGGTTTGGGTCCAATGCTCTGATTGACTGTATTCACTTATGCTAATGCAAAACCCAAGTGTCATATTTCCTCATCTCCTTTGCTTTCAGATTTTTCTGCATTTCCTAAAGTTGTTGATTTTAAGTGAAAAATATATGGCAAGGATAAAGAGAAAAGACATAGGCTTGCATACACACACACACACACACACACAATTTCTAAGCTAATAAAGACTCTGGCTGAATTTTTTAAAACAAGGAAAGCAATAAATAAGCTAAGTAATAAAAATGTATTATAAAGTAAGCTGTTGTTGTTGTTATGTGCCATCAAGTTGGCCTCAACTCATAGCGGCCCCTCCTTGGGTTTCCGAGGTGGTATCACTACGGAAGTAGATTGCCCAACCTTCCTTCCCAGGAGTGGCTGGTGGGTTTGAACTGCCAGCCTCCTGGTTAGCAGTCAAGTGCCTTAGGCACTATGCTACCAGAGCTCCCTATAAAGTAAGATATACTATAATATACATACAGAATAACATGACAGAAGGTAGAGAATAGAAGAGAGATATTATGATGTTAGAGAACTGAAACAGGAAGAAAAACAAACAGTGCAGAATTTAAATTAAAATACAGTTATCTCTTGAAGAGTTTTAATTTCTCATAAAAATTGAAAAGGAAGAAGGCTCACCCTAAAGATTTAGGACTACAGAAGAAGATCAGGAAACTGAAGCTCTTGGGCTTTTGTATTTGTCATTATAACTGCCCTATTCTACCTTCCTGAGAAATGTGCAAGTGAGAAGCCTTGACTCCATGTCCCAAGCAAATCATGTTAGTATGTGTCGGTATTTTGGCAAAGGATAATGCACACACTACGCACTGCCATGGAGTAAGATCCGACTCATAGCGACCCCTTCTTGAGTTTCCGTGGCGATATCACTAAGGAAGCAGATTGCTCAATCTTCCTTCCCAGGACTGGCTGGTGAGTTTGAACCACCAGCCTTCTGATTAGCAGTCAAATGCCTTAGACACTATGCCACCAGAGCTAAATTCCTTGCCCCCCCCCCGCCTTAATTCTGCTATTCTTTACTAAAATAGCTGGAGGTTACTTCTAACTCATGCCAGCTTTAGAATTCTGATGTTCTCATTACAATCTCCAGAGATTATCAGAAACAAAAACATGGAAAATTTACCATAATGATGAAGAGGAATATTAAATTAGTAATCTTAACTACTAACCAATCTCCTAAAAGATTTTGACTTTTTTCCCTGGGTAAGAGCATTTGAAAAAAAATAAATAATAATTTAAAAAGTATGTTTTACTCATATAACCCTTCAAACAAGCCTTCAAAAATGGCCTATCGAAATTATTAAAATAGCGTTAATCTTGGATTAATATGGATTAGTACATTCTTATACTATGTTTCCCAAAAGTCTACTTCCCGGTGTTCCAAGTAGATTTTCAGTAGGAACTTAATGAATGATTTAAAAAAAAAAAAGAAAATTAATTCATTTTATTTTCTATTTTAGCAATTGCTCCAGTAGCAACCGGTAAGTTCCTATTTTCTTTCTCTGTTATATTTTTTTCTGTAGCATCTGGCTTCCTTTCTTTGCACTTACATTTTTGACATTTGACCACTCTCAACCCCAAAGGTCATATTGTTTTCCATCTCTTTTCCTCCACACTTTGTAACATTCCTTTAAGATACAAATCAGTTTTGTTTATTTCCTTGTTTTCATACATCAAAGCTCCAATGACACAGGAAACCATATGACAAGGACAGAGGGATAAAAGTTGTCATTTGGTTTGAAAATTAAATTAGAGAGAAGAGACAAAGGGAAACAAGGCTGACAAAACATGTTGGGGTCAGATCACAGGCAAGACCAAAGAAATAACACACTACAAAATCTGTATTTCAATCAGAAACTATAAGGTCACAAAGCAAATTTCAAAATTTAAGAGATGGAAGAAGTCAGAGAATAAGGGGGAACAGACTGCAGAATGTAAAAAAGAAAACACTGAAGTAGAGTTAAAGAGAAAAGAGAAAAGCTGATCTTTTACCTCTCCTTCCTAAAATTTATCGTATCTAAACTTGGACCACCATTACGGAGAGAAGAGTTAGCAGACCAGTATTTTGGAAGCTTTTTCTGACTTCCTATCCTTAGGAGAAATGACTTGCAAATTTTCTCTCATAATATTCACTACACAAATTTATTTGTGTTTCCATTTTCAAAAGGCCTGTAGGTCTTAGTCCTGCAGTCTAATTGAAAAACAGAAATTGATAGAATAGATGAAAAAATATATAACCCAACTATAAGCTGTCTACAAGAAACTTGCTTCAAATTTAACAATATAGGTAAGTTGAAAGGATGGAAAAAGATATACTATGCAAGCACTGATTGTTTTATTTTAAATTAAAAAAAAAAGGAGGCGTGGTTATATTACTATCACATAAAATAGACTTCAGAGCAAAGAAAATTACTAGGGACAAAGAGAGATATTAAGACCAAAACCCACTGCTACTGAGTCTATTCCAACTCATAGAGTTTCTGCAGCACAGAACAGAACTGCCCCCATAGGGTTTCCAAGGCTGCAAATCCTCACAAAAGCAGACGGCCTCATCTTTCTACCGTGGAGAAGTTAATGATAAAATAATTGATACACCAAGAAGACACAGAAATAATAAACGTATATGAACTAAATAACAGAGCTTCAAAATACATCGAGGAAAAAAAACTTGATAGAACTGAGAAGATAAAAAGAAACATCCACCATCATAGTTGAGAACTTCAACATCCTGACATCCCATTCTCAGAAACTCCTGATAGTCAAAAGGCAGAAACAACCTCAATGTCCACCAACAGATGAATAGATAAACAAAATGTGCTACATACGTACAGTGGAATATTACTCAGCTATAAAGAGAAATAAAGTCTTGATACACACTACGACATGGATGAACCTTGAGACATACTGAGTGAAATAAGTCGGTCACAAAAGGAGTAATATTATACAATCCCACTTAAGTGAAATATGTAAAGTAAGTAATGTATCCAAACCAAACTCACTGCCCTTGAGTCGATTTCAACTCATAGTGACTGCTCCTTGGGTTTCCAAGGCAGAACCTCCATCGAAGTAGATTGCCAGGCTTTCTTCCGAGGAGTGGCTGGTGGGTTTGAACCGCCAGCCTTCTGGTAAGCAGTCAAATGCCTTAGACACTATGCCACCAAAGCAATGTATAGAGAGACCAAAGTTTATTAGGGGTTACCAGGGGTGGGAGGGAAGGGAAAAGAGGAAGTCATAGTTTAGGGGTCACTAAGCTTCTGTTAAGAGTGACAGAAAAGTTTGGCAATGGATAGTGGTGATGGTTGCACAACATAATGAACATAATGTCACTGAACTGTACACGTCAAAAATGTTGAAATGGCAAATATTTTGTTATTTATATATACATATATGTAATTTAGGAGCTCTGGTAGCATAGTACCTAAGCACTTGACTGCTAACCAGAAAGCTGGCGGTTCAAACCCACAAGCCACTCCTCGGAAGGAAGGATGGGCAATCCTACTTTGGTAGTGATACCGCCTTGGAAACTCAAGGAGGGGTCGCTATGAGTTGGGGCCAACTCTACAGCAAACAACAACATATGTAATTTACCACAATAAAGAAAAAGAAACTATAGGTAAGTATCTTTCTTGTTTTCTTTACTGTCTGAAAGACAAAGGATGAAAATCGGACAAAGATAGAAAATAGAAAAAGTGGGAGGCAGCAAAGTGTAGCAAAAGGACTGATCTAGGGAAAATGGAGGTAACACTGAAGTTAGAGGATTAGGCTATTCATTGATTTGACATATACTTATTGAACATCAACTATAACCAAGTGCTGCTCTAAGCACTGGGAATAAAGCAAAAATCCCTGCCTTGGGTATGTGGGGTGGCAGTGAAGGAAGAGAGATGTTAATACAGGTTAAATAAGTAAAATACAAGGTTTATTGTCGTTAAGTTCCATGGTGTCAGTTCCGACTCATAGTGACCCTAAGTATAACAGAACGAAACACTGCCCTGTCCTGTGCCAGCCCCCCAATCCTTGCTATACTTGGGTCCATCATTGCAGCCACTATGTCAATCCATCTTACTCAGGGTCTTCCCCTTTCTTGCTGACCCTCTACTTTACCAAGCATGATCATCTTCTCTAGAGAATGATCCCTTCTGGCAACATGACCAAAGTCTAGCCATTCTCGCTTCCAAGGAGCATTCTGGCAGCACTTCTTCCAGGACATATTTGTTAGTTCTTCTGACAGCCCATAGTGTTTTCAGTATTCTTCACCAACACCATTATTCAAAGGTATCAACTCTTCTTTGGTCTTCTTTATTCATTGTCCAGCTTTCATATGCATATGAGATGATTGAAAATACCATGGCTTGGGTTAGACGCACCTTAGTCTTCAAAGTGACATCTTTGCTTTTCAACACTTTAAAGAGGTCTTTTGTGGCAGATCTGTCCAGTGCAGTACAATGTCTGATTTCTTAACTGCTGCTTCCATGGGTGTTGATTGTAGATCCAATAAAGTGAAATCGTTGGACAACTTCAGTATTTTTCTCCCTTTATCATGATGTTGCTTATTGGCCCAGTTGTAAGGATTTTTGTTTTCTTAATGTTGAGGTACAATCCATACTGAAGACTGTAGTCTTTGATCTTCATCAGTAAGTGCTTCAAGTCATCTTCACTTTCAGCAAGCAAGATTATGTCATCTGCATATCACAGGTTATCCTCCAATTCTCCAGTCCTGATGCTGTGTTCTTCTTCATATAGTCCAGCCTTCCAGATTTTTTGCTTAGCATACAGATTAAATAGGGTAAAAGGATACAACTCTGACCCTTCCTGATTTTAAACCATGCAGTATCTTCCTGTTCTAGTCAAACAACAGCCTCTTGGTCTATGTACAGGTTCCTCATGAGCACAATTAAATGTTCTCAAATTCCCATTCTCCACAATGTTATCCACAATTTGTGATGATCCACACAGTCAAATGCCTTTGTATAGTCAATAAAACACAGGTAAACATCCTTCTGATAGTCTTTGGTTTCACCAAGATCCATCTGACATCAGCATTGATGTTCCTTGTTCCACATCCTCTTCTGTATCCAGCTTGAATTTCTGGAAGTTCCCTGTCAATATACTGCTGCAACCATTTTTGAATTATCTAGAGTAGCTAAGGCGATTGGAAGAAATGCTAAAATAAAAGAGCTGAACAAAAGATTTCAAAGGCAGCTTGAGGAGACAAAGCAAAGTATTATAATAAAATGTTCAAAGACCTGGAGTTAGAAAACCAAAAGGGAAACATGCTCAGCATCTCTCAAGCTGCAAGAACTGAAGAAAAACTTCAAGCCTCAAGTTGCAGTGCTGAAGGATTCTGTGGGCAAAATACTGAATGATGCAGGAGGCATCAAAAGAAAATAGAAGGAATACACAGAGTCCCTATACCAAAAAGAACTGGTCAATGTTCATCTATTTTAGGAGGTAGCATATGATCAAGAACCAAGGGTATTGAAGGATGAAGTCCAAGCTGCACTGAAGGAACTGGTGAAAAACAAGGCTCTAGGAACTGACAGAATAGCAATTGAGATGTTTCAACGAACGGATGCAGCACTAGAGGTGCTTACTTGTTTATCCCAAGAAATTTGGCGGACGGCTGGCTGGCTGACTGACTGGAAAAGATCGATATTTGTGCCCATTCCAAAAAAAGGTGATCCAACAGACTGTGGGAATTATCAGACAATATTACTAATATCACAAGGTTTACTACGGGTATTAAACCAAAACCTACCTCACTGCCGTCAAATTGGCTCCAAGTCATAGCAACCCCTCCTTGAGTTTCCCAGGAGGTATCACTATGGAAGTAGATTGCCCAGTCTTCTTTCTGAGAAGTAACTGGTGGGTATTAAGTACTCCAGAAATTAATAGGGAACAGGAGCTCTGGTAGCATAGTGCCTAAGGCACTTGACTGCTAACCAGAAGGCTGGTGGTTCAAACCCACCAGCCACTCCTCGGAAGGAAGGTTGGGCAATCAATCCTACTTCTGCAGTGATACTGCCTCGGAAACCCAAGGGGGGGTTCACTATGAGTCAGGGCCGACTCAATGGCACATAACAACAACAAGAGAATTAGTTTTTAAAGGGGTGATAGGGAAAGTCTTACAAAGAAAATGACAATTGAGAAAAACATGAATGAGGTAAGAAAATCAACCACATGGATATGTGAGGACAGAATATTTTGGCAGAGGTGGTAACAAGTGAACCACACTGGAGTAGAAACATTTCCTGATTATTTGAGGAAAAGCAAGAAAGCAAGTGTGGCTGGAGCAGAATGGAAAACGAGAAAGCTACACGGGGATGAGGGTGGTTGTGCCAATTTTCCAAGGTTTTCCTCGAAGGCCACAGATTCTGAGCAAGATGAGTAGCCTGCTGGTTGTTAAGCAGAGGTTGTTAAGCTGTTCTGATATAGAAAAAACTAAGAACATGAGTGTGTCTCAACACAACTTTATTTGTGGAAACTGAAATCTGTCATGCAATCGTATTACTTTTTTCTACCACTTAAAAATGTAAAATTCATTCTTTGTTTGAAGGATGAACAAAAATAGGCAGTGAGCTGGCTTTCTCCTGTGGGCTATTGGTTTTTCTCCAACCATTGCTATAGGATTTAAATACCCTAACTCCCCATTTTCATCCCTAGTAAACATAATCCTGGGCATCATGTTTCTCACAATGTCATGCTTTCTTATTATTTTGTGCTTTTCATGCTAAGTGTATCAAGAATCATCAACACAAGAGAGACCCTTTCAATTCAGTATCCAGTCACAAATGCACCTTTAACTATTTCATATTAAATAATGTCACTGAATAGTGCTAGCATGCATCCTCTAAGTAAGACTATTATACAGGTAGTCCCCAGCTTACGTATCCAAAGTGCAACTAACTGCATTTACATCTTTTCTTTTTTTTTTTTTTTT
>NW_006921881.1:388167-388857 GCF_000298275.1 Orycteropus afer afer
TGACACAGATGTTATCAAAGGCAGAGCCTTGGGGATTGGGAAAGAAGAGAATACCCAATAATATCTACTGATACGTTTGTCTTTGTGTCTTTCAGTGGACAGTTCTGGAACAATCAGTAAGTTTGGATCTGGGGGTCATTCCTTTACCTTACATATCTTTGTGTCTAAGACAGAACCTCTAAATTCTTATTCCCAAATTTTCTTGTATTCCAAGTTCTTCTACCTTAGTGCAATTAGTATTTGTTAAATGAATGGTTTCCTCATATTTCAATTTCGATTCCTTTTGTAACAACATATAATGGACTAATATTTGATTCTGGTAGCATAAATTCCCAGCTCACCTATCACAAGGAAGCCTGCTTGCAGCTGATGATTTACAAATAGATAAACCAAACCAAACTCACTGCCATAGAGTGGTTTCCAATTCATAGCAACCCCTACTTGGGTTTCCAAGGTTGTGAATCTTTACAGAAGTAGATAGCCCTGTTTTCCTTCCACGGAGCAGCCAGTGGGTTTGAACCTCTGATCTTCTGGTTAGCAGTCAAGTGTATTATCACTATACCAGCAGAGCTCCTTATAGATAATTAAATAAATATTTTATATATATGTGTGTGCGTATATAAACATATATAATAAATATTTTTTAAAAAGTCACTGCCATCGAGTTGATTCTGACTCATAGAGACACCC
>NW_006921881.1:389282-395642 GCF_000298275.1 Orycteropus afer afer
CTAAAATTGACAAAGGCTCTCTGGTGGTACAACGGTTAAGTGCTTGGCTGCTAACCAAAAGGTGGTTAACAACCCACCCAGTAGCTCTAAAGAGAAAGACCCTACGGGGGCAGTTCTACTCTGTCACACTTGGGGTTGCTATGAGTCAAAAATCAACTAGACAGCACCCAAAAACAACAATAAAATTGACATAAAGAATAAATGTCAAATGTCAATTTTGATTATTAATCAATGATACACATTTTCAAACTGATCAGAAGGAGAGCAGTAAAAATCTGACTCAGAAAAAAGAAAGGTGGGAAATGTAATAATTTGATTTTCAGTAGAATAGATACTTAATCAAACATTCAATCCCATACACTAGCTAAATGGCATCCCAAAGAAATTCCTTTCTGTAAAATGGAATGGGGAAGTTTTGACCAACAGCTCCTCCTGCTGGTAAATTTATTGAGGACGAAACAAAGGGTTATCCTCCCAGGAAGTCCTGCTTCTGCATTCACTTAGAAGGGCTATCACTGGAGGCTGGGTTCTCTTTTGAGTTAGAAAACTTCCACTGATCTTTCTTTTGTGTTTATTTGTAGCACTGTCTCCTATGGGTAAGTTCTTTATTTATCCTCAACTCTATTTTACATTGTTACGTACTTTCTAACCTGGCTTTTACTCCCAAAACAGAGGCTCAGGCTTCTAGAGTTATTTTAAAGGTTTCAATCTCCAGGATCTTCCAAGAGTTTAAAAAACTACTTTTTGGAGCGATTTCTATCAAGGAGATATAGTTAAAATGAAAGGATGCCATATTCTCTGGCCACATTCTAGGCTCTGAAGAGGAATCTCCTCACTGACTCCCAGCAGAATATAATGGAGGAAAGATTAGTTTCTGAATTCCACTAGTTCTTTGCTGGGAATTTAGAACTCTTTTTCAGTTGTAAGTGAAGGCTCACTGAATCATATTTATAGGAGAAACAAACAAACTAGTTGAGAACAGAATCTCAATTACTTTCTATTGCCTTCTAAGTAACTTTACCTTTTGAAGGACAGAAGGTATTGAAAACCATTATCTCTTATTCTATTAATAGCCCTGCCTGGTACCTATTATTATCCCCTACTTTACGGATCATCCAACTGGCCAGACATTTACCTAAAGTTAAAAAGTTGGCAAACATCAGTGTCCAGATTTAAACTTAAGACTTCCTGTCTCCAAAATGCATACTCTCTCCATGTTAACATACTGCCTCCTATACTGAACCACAAATGCCTTTCTGGTGATTAGTCATATAAAAGTTTATCTATAAATCTAATGTTTATAAATCCATACATCTGCTAAAGAAGCTGGATAATTAAATGCATACAAAAGTATTCTTTTAAAAAGAGAAAGATTCCCATTTAAATTAATGTTTGACTTGTAACTGTTTTCTACATTCAGATTTATACAGTTCCTACAAGGAAATCATGCAAAACCAATAAAAATAATACTTTTCCAACACTGTAAATATATAATCTTAAGAAGCAAGTAAGATTCAAATGTAGCGAGACCCACTTTGAGTATCTAACATTCCAAACACTGACAAACACAAAATTTGTCTTTATATTTAATCATGCTTAAGCCTTTTTCTTTTTTTTTATTAGCACTAGGAAGAAGGTGAGTTTCCTGGAGGGAGAGTAAGGTTGGAAGGGACAATTATTTTATTTTGAGTCATAATGTGTAAGAAACAGTTTGCATTTAGAGTAGTGATCATGTGCCAGAAAACGGCTCACTCAGACCACCACACATGCCTCAACACCCTCTCCATATACAGTGAAGATGAGAGGACTGTGATTTTGTGTGTCTCCTTTACAAAAAGAAAGAGCTCTGAGAAGGGTTAACAGGCCAAGTCACTTCCTAGAAGTGAATTAGTTTCTAATGAATACAATTTTTTTAAATTTCTAGAAAAAAAAAGTTTAATTTTTAACAAATTTTTCTTATAAAAAGTATATCCTTGTTGGTATAATCTTTCAAACACATTCTTCTAGATTATTTTTTAAGGAGGTCAATGCTTACTTCAATGTTCTAAGAAAGAATTTAAGGTAGACTGATCCATCAAATATTATCATCTCAAGTTGAATCCCTTATTTCTCACTTCCACATTCAGCTAATAAGCATATAATCTTTAAAAATGTTAACACGTGCTCTGAGAACTTATGACTCATTCCTCTGACTTAATAGATCTTTTAGAGTCTAGATCTGATTATGCTCTTCTCCCCTGCTAGCCACTAGATAAAGAACCTAAAAGATTAGTTCCTAATAAAGCCCATGGTCTATTTTCCACATTATATTAATTTTCATATAACTATTAATGTGACATCAAATTCATGATATCTCTCTGCTTTAACAAAAATTAATGCAATTTAAAGTTTTTCATCATTAATTTTTAATCAGCCTGAATACATTACAGTGATCTCCAATCTTGATTAAATCCTTTGATTCTATTAGAATTTTGTTATATGGGCTACTGCCTGCAAAGATGGATTTCCGATTTCAAAGTCAGAGTTTACAAATCTTTACACTATGGAGATTTACAGTGTAATTAATTATAGAAGATTATGAGGTTTATGGGGGGAAAAAAGATTTATGTGCTATCTTGTAATCTGGGAGAAGGAAGAAAAGAACTTAGAATTTGGTGGAATGATGTGCTGTGCCTTACTTCTGCAATGCAAAGTTGAAATAAAAATGAACCTCATTTTATGGAATAGGTATGCTCCTCAAAGGAGCTCCGGTAGCATAGTGCCTAAGGCACTCGACTGCTAACCAGAAGGTTGGTGGTTCAAACCCACCAGCCACTCCTTGAAAGGAAGGTTGGGCAATCTACTTCCACAGTGATATGCCTCAGGAATCCAAGAAAGGGTCGCTATGAGTCAGGTCTGACTCAACAGCACATAACAACAACAACAACAACATGTTCCTGAAAATATGTCCTAGAAAATCTAATTTTTGTTAATTAAGTTCAAGATAGAAAAGATGCAGAGAAGATACTAAAACCATCAAGGGTATGAAGATACTCATTGTTGTACTGTTGTCAAGTTGATTCTGACTCATGACGACTCCATGTGTACAGAGTAGACTTATACTCCATAGGGTTAGAAGTGACTAAAACTATTTTTAGTGTATGGGATAAAGAATAAAACTCTTTAAAATTCTATAAAATTAGGGAAAATGTAGCTAGTGTAAACACTGTTTCATTAAAATCCTAAAACACTTAATTTAGATGAACAAATCTACACAGTTTAGAAGGTAAATTTAGATTTATAGAATAGATGATGCATATTGTACACAGAATTACCCACAAAGAGATGGTAAAACTAAAAGTATTAATATATTAAGAAAAATCTGCTTGTTTGAGGAGTATACACCATGAATTCTTAAGGTTAGAAGCCTCAATGAAAACACACTCATCCCACACTACATCACCTCTTCCCAAATGAAACAAAACTATGCCCATTGAGAGCACTGTCAGAGATAAAAATATTCTGTACTGTCTTTCTCAGTACAGCAATGCTTAGAATATATTACTACTTGGTTTCTTTACTAAATTATAAATGGGTTTTTGTATTAAAAAAAAAACTGCACCCATATATCTTAATGAACAACACTAGAGGAAAAAAATACACAAAAAGTTTCAGAAAGCTTTACTGCAAGGTTCCTAATGTTATTTTTATTGTGGTGTCAAAAGCTTAAAAGAGCAAAGAAAAAAGCTAAAGAAGAATGAATTATGATACCCCTTATAATTTATAATTACCATCTTACCTAGGGAGCTCTGGTAGCGTAGTACCTAGGCACTTGACTGCTAACCAGAAGGCTGGCGGTACAAACCCACCAGCCACTCCTCGGTAGGAAGATGGGGCAATCTACTTCTGTAGTGATACTGCCTTGGAAACCCAAGGAGGGGTCACTATGAGTCGGGTCTGACTCGATGGCACATAACAACAACAACAACATCTTACCTAGTGCAGATGTGCCTCACTTTTTACAGCTAATAAAATTCTGATGTTATATGTATGTCAGTTTTATAAACATCAGACCTTAAAGTTGCCAGAAAGCTCTTTATGTAAAAACACTCCAATAATTAATTCTTAAGCAAGAAATCTTGCTTTCATGCAATTAATTACTCTTCTGTATTATTTATTGGGATCTAAGAACACCTTGTCTTGACAGATCAGAGAGACTTTTTGCTTGCATCTGGTAGTTGTTGTTGTTGTTGTTGTTATGTGCCATCGAGTCGGACCCGACTCATAGCGACCCCTCCTTGGGTTTCCGAGGCAGTATCACTACGGAAGTAGGATTGCCCAACCTTCCTTCCGAGGAGTGGCTGGTGGGTTTGAACCGCCAGCCGTCTGGTTAGCAGGCAAGTGTCTTAGCCACTATGCTACCATAGCTAATATGTATTGACTACACATTATGTCCCATTCACTATACTGAATGCTTTACTTAGATTATTTAAATATTATTTAATCCTCACAACACCTCTGTGAGGCAGCTACTATCATGACCCCCATTTTACAGATGAGAAAATGAAGCTTGCCCAAGGTTACCTAGCTAGCTAGGTGTGGAACCAGGATTTGAATCAATTTGTCTCCAAAGGCCATGCTCCTTAAACAGATGTCTAGAATCCTTTAGTAACTCTGTAAAATAGTCAGAGCAGACTAAATAAATAAAAAGGAAAGTAAATCTTGGGGATTAACTGACTTACCCATATAAACCCAGATAGCATAAGTACTAAACCCAAGTGTTCTGATTCAGCTTTCAAATTCAGTATTCTTCCTACTGCATTAAATATTAAATATTAGGTTTTCTCAAAGGAAGGCATATCTCTGTTCCACAGCAAGAACTCATACAATTCTCTTGGTAGCTTAGAATTTTTTTTTTGTAATTCAGTATCATATTAAAAAAAAAAAAAAAACCATAGCAGAAGCAAGCAAATTCATTCATTAAAGCACACAAAAATTAAAATATATCAGAGATTATTTATGTGCATATGATAAAGTGACTTAATAGATATTTCAAAAAGCAGTCAAGAGTGATGGTTACAGCTGAAATCTGAAGTCTCACTACTCAAATTGAAATTTCAGCTCTACCACTTACTAGTTACATGACCATACACACATTCATTTAAACTTTATGTGCCTCAGGTTTTTTCATCTGTAAAATGGGGATAATAATAGCTATCCTTTCATACTCTATATGGAGGTTGTAAGGATTGAATGAGTTAACCTGTGTAAACTGCTTAGAACAGTGAGTGCTTCAGATATACTTAGAACACAGTAAGTATCAGCTAGTACTACCATCAACTTTTGCATAATGAGACATCCTTTTATTCAATATGGAAAGCATATTTTGAGTTTTCTTTTTCTTTTTTAAGAAATAAATATTGCTTATTTCTACAATTTTTTCTAAACCCAAATTCTATTTTTCAGAATACATCTTCCTTTAGCCATAATCTACTGAACAAATGCCAGTTCACTTATAGCACATTCCACCTTTTCTCTCATTTATCTTTCAATTGTTGAAAAAAGTCTGGAATTTTATCACTACTTATATAATTTTATATGTAGAGCTCCACCATTTCATACTTTCAGGAAAATGTCAATTTATCTCCAATATGTCAGTTTTAAGACAAAAGAAAAGAAACCAGTATCAGGAAAAATATAGGAATAAACAGAAAATACTTGATATCTGAATCATGCACTTTTGTTATGTGCTCAGTTATATTTCCAGGTTACATGGATGGAGAACTTGCAAAAATATCAGATCCTAAAGCCCACATTCTAAAAACTGGAGGCATTACAGGGGCTCAGAGTAGCCAAGAAGAAAGTAAGAAAACATCAATAAAAGAAGTCACAATTGTAGATTCTGAGGGATCGGCGTCAAGAAGCAAAAAAGTACCAAAAGGAAAAGCAAAAAGCACTGAGTTGGGGCAAGACAAGACAGAAGTGGAGATCAAGGTAAAGGAGGATGACATTGAAATACCAAAAGGACAGGAAGCCCAAGCAGAAGACAGTGACAATGAAATATTAGAACAACAGGAATCCCAGGTCAAGAAGAGTGACGCCGGAATACTGAAAAGGCAGGAATCCCAGGTCAAGAAGAGTGACGCCGGAATTCCGAAAGGACAGGAATCCCAGGTCAAGAAGAGTGACGCCGGAATACTGAAAAGGCAGGAATCCCAGGTCAAGATGAGTGATACTGGAATTCCAAAAGGACAGGAATTCCAGGTCAAGAAGAGTGATGCTGGAATTCCAGAAGGACAGGAATCCCAGGTCAAGAAGAGTGACACCGGAATACTAAAAGGACAGGAATCCCAGGTCAAGAAGAGTGATGCTGGAATTCCA
>NW_006921881.1:395742-401266 GCF_000298275.1 Orycteropus afer afer
AGAAGAGTGATACTGGAATTCCAGAAGGACAGGAATTCCAGGTCAAGAAGAGTGATGCTGGAATTCCAGAAGGACAGGAATTCCAGGTCAAGAAGAGTGATGCTGGAATTCCAGAAGGACAGGAATCCCAGGTCAAGAAGAGTGACGCCAGAATACTAAAAGGACAGGAATTCCAGGTCAAGAAGAGTGATGCTGGAATTCCAAAAGGACAGGAATTCCAGGTCAAGAAGAGTGACACTGGAATGCCAAAAGGACAAGCAGGAAAAGCAAAGAAGGGTGATGCTGGAATACCAAAAGCACCAGAAGCCCAAGCAAAGAAGAGCAACGCATCAATACTAAAAGCACCAGAAGCCCAAGCAAAGAAGGATAAAGGAAAGGCAGACAAGGAAAAGAAGAAAGATGCAGGGAGAAATAAAGAAGGAAAAGATGTCCAAAACAAGAAAGGTGATGAAGGAAAGGGCAAAACTAAAGGAAAGAAGGCAGCAGAAGTTAAGGGCAAAAAAGCAGAAAAGCCAGCAAAGGCTAAAGGCAAGTAAAGGGAGGAAGCACAGCAAAAAGGTAGAACAAGGGTAACTAGAAGGAGGCCCAGCACATCCCGGCCAAGGCCTAAATGGATCATAATTATAGAAGCCCTTTAATCTATGTATCTTCAGAGTTTCTGCCCTTCAGAAGTTTCATCATTTTTACACCTCTCAGTCACAAACCTCAGCTTCCAAATGTTTGTTCTATGAATTGATATTTCTATTTTTCAGTCCAGAAAGACTAGATACTTTCTGAAATAAAACATTTTGATTAAAGAAATGCATAATACTTTTCTTTGACAAGTATTATATCTCTGCAATCACCTAAACAACCAGTTAACCAAGAACCCCTCATAGTGGGCCTAATGTGTACAAGGCAAAATACCAGCACTAAGGGGGATAGAGAAAAATAGAAGCCAGAGTCCCTGCAATCAAGTAGCTTGTAACATATATAGTGATTTAGTATATGCGTATCCTTTTTTTTTTTTTTTCCTTTAATTTAGTGTTAAGAAATTAGTTTATATGGACAGTACAACAAGAATACTAGAATCCCTTGATATGATCTACGGTAAAGGAGATCACTTCATGAGGAAGGGGTGGTTGTATATGTCTCAAAAGATGGATAAAATGTTGATATGCTGAGTGAAGTAGACAGAATAAAAGAAAGGTAAAGGGCTTAAACACTGCCATATCATGTTCTAGGGAAAGTAGGCAATTTTGTTGCAGCAAAAGGTTCATGGGAGGCATTCAAACCACTGCTGTCGAGTCAGATCTGACTCACAGCGACCCTTCCTTGGGTTTCCGAGGCAGTATCACTAAGGAAGTAGATTGCCCAACCTTCCTTCCAAGGAGTGGCTGGTGGGTTTGAACCCCCAGCCTTCTGGTTAGCAGTCAAGTGCCTTAGCCACTATGCTACCAGAGCTCCTGCAGAGTCTCCATTAGGAGATATAATTTTAGAAAATGGGGTTAAAAGATTCTGAAGGAGTTTAAAAAACAAACTAGGAATTTCTACTTTACTTTTGAGGCAACCAGAAGTAAGGAATTTGGTTGCTAACCAGAAGGTCAGCAGTTTAAACCTACCAGCTGTCCCGCAAGAGGAAGATGAAGCAATCTGCTTCCATAAAGATTACAATCTTGAGAATGCAATGGGGATCACTATGAGTCAGAATTGCCTCAATGGCAGTGGGTTTGGGTGGTGTGTTTTTTTTTTTTTTTTAGAAGCCTTCTGGAATGCTTAAGGAAGAAAATGAAGTATGAAGTGAATAATTTTAATTATAAGAAAAAATATTAATCTTGTGATTGTAGAAAACAGATTGAAAAGGAGAAAGATCATAGGTATGAACTCAGGCAGTTAGAACAGTACTTAATGGGATGGAAATGGAGAGATATGTCATATGAGAGAAATTTTCCAGGAAGAATTAATATTTCATGAAGACTGGCTACATATGATTAAGGAAAAGAAAAGAACAAAACAAGCTATGACTCTACAACTTTCGAAACTGGGTGACAAAAAATCAGTAACAAACTAGGAATCTGGTTTGTGGGACATGGAGGGAATAGCAAATTGTTAAACAATCACACTTGTAATTTGAGGAAAATCTAGTAGAGGTAGGCTATCATGGGACCGTTCAGTGTTTCGTCTGACTGTGAATAGGGTTGCGATGAGTCAGCGACAACTCAATGGCACCTAACAACAGCAACAACTAGTAGAGGTAACGATTGAAACTCTAAGAGTAAATAAGCTCCCCCAAGAAGAAAGTACAGAACTAGGAAGAGCAGAGGTCCAAGACCTGAGTTTTTTACATGTAATGAGTTGAAGAAGAAAGTTAACTAATGGATGAGAAGATAGGAGGAAAACCTGGACAATGTAATACTCTGATAATTAAGGAAGATGGAAGTTTCCAGAAGAAAGGATGGTTAAAGGATAGTTGAGACTTCAAGGAGAGTAAGGACCTAGAGGGACCAGTGTAGTTGGTATTTGGAAATGACTGATGAACTTACAAAGAGCACTTTTCAAAAGGTGATAAATAGGAGAAAGTTAAACAGGCAGAATACAGGAGCATAAGTTAGCTATAAGATAGATGTACCTTATGAAAAATTAATGCCTTAAAAGTATAGTTTTTAGGGATTTGATTTTTATCCTGCTCTATTCTATGCTTGGAAGATGGGGCAATCTATTTCTGTAGTGATACTGCCTGCCTGCCTGCCTCAGAAACCCAAGGAGGGGTCACTATGGGTCAGGTCCGACTCGAAGGCAAATAACAACAACAATATTCTATGCTGGTTAGCCAATGCCCTGAATATTCAGTTCTGTCAGGGATATAGAAAAACTAGGGTGCCTTCAGAAGAGAAAGACCAACAACAATGGTAAAGGGGAGGGGAGGAGGGACTTAAATCATTTAAAGTAACCAGAAAGTTGCACAGTTTTACCTGGGGAAAAAAATACAAGAAGGCAATTATTTTCAAATATATGAAGGTCCATCATGAATTGGATTATTTTGTATATATTTTGTCTCAAGGAAATACAGTCAATAAATGGACAATACAAGCTAACATTTTACATCAATATAAAGGGAAATGAGGGGTCTGAAAGAATTCAAGCATAGGATGTGTATAACCATTCCCTGGGAATGTGCAGAGGAGACCCTTGTTGCTGTTGTTGTTGTTATGTGCCATTGAGTCGGACCCAACTCATAGCGCCCCTCCCTGGATTGCCGAGGCGATATCACTGCGGAAGTAGATTGCTCAACCTTCCTTCTGAGGAGCGATTGGTGGGTTTGAACCGCCAGCCTTCTGGTTAGCAGTCAACTGCCTTAGGCACTATGCTACCAGAGCTCCCGAGGAGACCCTTAGGAACCAGCTAAGTGGTTGGAAGAGATTATCTCTATAGTCTCTTCAAAATCTGACAGTCCATAATTCAAAACTGTAAAATTCTTTTGGACTAACTAGATGTCTTTCAAGGAAACTTGGTAAACAAACTTCTTAGAAGTTTGATGAACAAAGGAGAGAAACCAGACTTTAGACCATGCTCAAAGTATAAAATGTGTCAGAAATCCTTCATGCTACCCAACTACAACCTGAAAAGAGCAGCTTCACAGCTACTTGTTGTTGTTGTTGTTATTTGCCATTGAGTCAGCCCCAACTCATAGCAACCCCTCCTTGGCTTTCCGAGGCAGTATCACTACGGAAGTAGGAATGCCCAACCTTCCTTCCGAGGAGTGGCTGGTGGGTTTGAACCGCCAGCCTTCTGGTTAGCAGTCAAGTGTCTTAGGCACTACGCTACCAGAGCTACTAGTACAATTCAAATGACTGTGTGGATCCTTCCCATGTGTTCATAGCGCTGATGCAGACAGAAGAAGTCTAAGTTTAAAAGTCAGTCAGAATCTTGAGGCCTTCAGTTAACTGCATAACTGATGATTATAGATTTAGCAAGACTGAACTGCCAAAAAAAGGGGGGGGGGAGGAACAGTGATTGAACATTAAATTTTTATACTGTAAATTACTTCTATGTCTCTAGAAAACACACATTTAAGATTTCACCTGTCTTAGCTGACCTATCTCTTACACACATTATTCTTATCTCAAGGAAAAATTGTGGCCAGAAGGATTTTCACAGTTAAAAAGTATTTAAGTTGTTATGATCCTCGTGTCATTTTTCTATAACTCTCTCTCGTCCATCTGGCAACTAGCTTTTAGAAGGCTGGGCCAAATGCAGCTTTTCTCAGAAGCTTGTTGTTGTTAAGTGCCATTGAATCATCTCCGACTCATAGCGACCCTATGCACAGCAGAACGAAACACCACCCGTCCTGAGTCAACTCCACCATTCTTGCTACACTTGAGTCCATCACCAAGGACAATGTTTCCAAGCTATTCATAAAGTTGCCCAGTAATGTATCAGACAATGTTTCTCTTCTATTCATAAGGTTTTCACTGGCCAATTGGATGGCCAAGTGGATGACCTCCTCCTTCTTCCTAGTCTGTCTTAGTCTGTAAACTGCATTGAAACCTGTGCACCATGTGCAACTCTGAAACACCAGTGGCACAGCCTCAAGCCTCACAGCAATGTACTATCTTCACAGGATGACAAACTGACAGACAAGTTTGTCTCCCTTAGCTGTTGGAAACCTCTGCACCCTCCTCTTACCTAATTCCTACCTGAAAGCAGGGACTCTGAAAAGGCAAGTTCTGAAAAACAGGAGGTAGACTTCAGCAACCCAGTTTAGCTGACATTCAATCTGTGTGTGTATCTCACTAAACCAAGAATTCAGAAGAGATGTAACCAGAGAAAGCTCTTTATCTCTTTTCCATAGCTTCTAATTTGTAGTAAAAGAAAAAAAAAATTATTCACATTAGCTCTATGAGAGCAAGTAAGTCATACTATAGAAAATTCCCGACCATGACAATTTGGTGAATCATTCAGTTGCCTTTACACACAAAAAAAAATTCACTGCCATCATGTCAGATCCAACTTATAGTGACCCCTCCTTGGGTTTCTGAGGCAGTCTCACTATGAAAGTAGATTGTCCAACCTTCCTTCCGAGGAGCAGCTGGTGGATTTGAACCACCGGCCTTCTGGTTAGCAGTCAAATGCCTTAGGCACTAGTCCACCACTGAAAAACAGGCCAGTTAAAAACAGCTGTTAATGTTTCTTTAAGATGCAATTGTGGCAAATGCCTTGTTCACAAGAATGAGTAGAAGACTTACCATTAGTCATTTTATGTTTAGGAGAAGACAGAAGCAAACACAAGCAGGCAAAGGAGTTTGGAGATAATGAAACTGAATGAAAAGTAAAAGGGCATTGAGAAATAAACAATTTACATAAAATCAGTGTGGCTCCCATACCAAGTAAAGCTTTCCTAGTTGGAACTGCATTAAAAATGTAATTTCCCATTTGCTCCAAATATCTCTCACCTCAGGTTATAACTGACATATCTAGCATAGTGCCTAAGGCACTTGACTGCTAACCAGAAGGCTGGAGGTTCAAACCCACCAGCCACTCCTCA
>NW_006921881.1:401811-411762 GCF_000298275.1 Orycteropus afer afer
AAAAAAAAAAAAAACACTGCCATTGACTCAAATCCAATTCAGATACCAAGGCGGTATCTCTACACAAGTAGATCACCCAATCTTCCTTCCAAGGAGTGACTGGTGGATTTGAACCACCAGTCTTCTGGTTAGCAGTCAAATACCTTAGGCACTATGCCACCAGAGCTCCTATAGATATCTCCATATCTTAATCCATGCTCATATAAACATATATACAAATATATGAAGAAAGTTTTTTCTAAAAATGAGGTTAAATTACATACATTATTCTGCAACTTGACATCTTCACCTAACAATGTATCATGAACATCCCTCCAAGTCAACAGAAATCAGAGACATTATTTTAACAGTATCAAAAGTGTTGATGAATTACTGCTTATTCCATCATTTCCTTAAAGATGAACATATAGGTTGTTTCCAGATTTTTGCCTCTTGAAACGATGCTGCAGTAAACACCCTTGTATATGATGGTGATTTTATTTCTCTAGGGTAGATTTCCAGACACGGAATTGCCAGGTCAAAGGAAGTGTGTGTATATATTTTAATGGTAATAAATATTACCTAATTACTTTCTCCCAAATTTGTAATAAATCACATTCCCCCAGGAATGTATAGGAGTTCCGTATTTCCTCACATTCATCGGCACCAGAAACCGTACCATTCCTAATGTCTTCCATCTAACAAGAAAAGTAGCATCTAACTGCACTTTCCTATTAGTGAGAATGAGTATTTTTTTCACAGGTTTATTAGTCTTTGGGATTTCCTCTTTACTCCTTTTTCTGACCAATGGCTTGTCCTTTCCTATTCAATTTATAGGTGCTTTGTGTATTGCAGTAACATTTTATCTGCCATTAGAGTTGAAAAAGTGTTTTCTCTATCTATTCAGTTTTTCTCAATCCAATTCATTAACTTGTACCCTAAAATTATATCTTGATTCTGGCCATTTCTCAGCTCCCTCATCAGCTCCATCACCGTATCTTACCTACATTGCTGTGACAGCATCCAATTCCCACTCCGACCTTCATTCACAGCCTATTTTCCACAACTACCTGAATCATGATTTTAACGTGTATGTTAGAGATCGCTTCTCTGCTAAAAACCCACCAAAAACTTTCCAATCCCTCAGTTAAAACCTGAAAATTCTTAGTAAGTTCAAGGCCTTACATGATCCAGCTTCTGACTTTTCCTTCAGTTTCATTACACACCACTGTACATCTCCCTCCTCTTGCTCCACCCACACTGACTGCCTCATTGTGGCTCACACCTGCCAAGCATATTCTCACTTCAAAATCTGCCTGCAACTCTCCCTCAGACATTTGACAGCCCCGCCCTCAAATCTTTAAGATGTCTGCTCAAATATGTCTACCCTAACTAAAACAGTTAAGTAAAATAGTATGGATTTTACTAAACACAAAGAAAATGAAAATCCTCACAACCAGACCGATAAGCAGCATCACGGTAAATGGAGAAAAGATTGAAGTTGCCAAAGATTTCATATTACTTGGTTCCACGATCAACACTAATGGAAGCAACAGTCAAGACATCAGACAACATAATGCACTAGGCAAATCTGTTGCAAAAGACCTCTTTAAAGTGTTAAAGAGCCAATATGTCTCTTTGAAGACTAAGGTGCACCTAACCCAAGCCATGGTGTTTTCAATCGCCTCATATGCATGTGAGAGCTGGACAATGAATAAGGAAGACGCGAAGAAGAGTTGATGCTTTTGAGTTGTGGTGTTGGGGAAGAATACCAAAAGTATCATGGACTGCCAGAAGAACTAACAAATCTGTCCTGGAGGAAGTGCAGCCGCAATAGTCCTTGGAAGCCGGAATAGCCAGATTAACCTCACCTACTTTGGTCAGTTGTCAGGAGAGACCATTCCCTGGTGAAGGATATCATGCTTGCTAGAGTAGATGGTCAGTGAAAAGGGGAAGGCCTTCAAGATGGGTTGACACAGTGGTTGCAACGATGGGCTCAAGTATAGCAAGGATTGTGAGGCTGGCACAGGACCAGACAGTGTTTTGTTTTGTTCTATTGTACAGAGTCGCTATGAGTCAGAGACAACTTGATGGAACCTAACAAGCTAACAACTAAAACAGTACCTCCATTCTCTATCTCTCTGCCCTGATTTATCTTTCATTCTAGTATTTATCACTACCTGACCATGTATTTGATTGTCTATTGGCTTTCTGCTCCACTAGAATGTAAACTCTAAGACAGGGACTTTGTTTTGTTCACTGCTGAATCTCCAGTGCTTAGAAAGTGTCTCATACATAGTGGATGTTCAACAAAGATTCATTAAATAAAATGAAGATAAATAAATGAAGTTAATTTTTGTTCTACAAAACTTTAATTTCATTCAGTAAAAGGTGTCTACCTTATCCTTGTTAGTTTCAAAAGCGTCTTTCCTACTACTATCGTACATGTTTACATTCACTTTTTTCCTAATATTTTTATTTATATTTTATTCTTAAATATTTAATCCATTTTGTTTATAGTTGGAATAGGAGTGTTGCCTAACTTAAGTCTTTTGAAGCACTGCTGAATTCAGTTTGTTTTCTTTAATATTTTACTTAATGCTTGAATCTATTCATAAATGAGTTTGAACTACAATATTATTTTTACTATCTTTATTAAATTTTGGTATGAAAGTTTTACTGACTTCATAACATTAATTGAGAAACTTTTCATACATTTTCTATGGTCTAGAATAGCTTAAATAACACTGGGATTATCTTGTTTAATTCAGTAGGCTTTGATCTCCTTTGTAATCGTATGATTATTGATCCATTGGATTTTCTACATCTTTGTTGAATTTTATTTTGCTAGGTAACCTGTACTTCCTCATTGTTTTCTTTATTTATTTTTTGCCTTTCCCTTCACCCAAGTTAATATATATCCTCTAGTTAGTGGTTTACACTCCTTTCTCCACCCCCCACATACCCCTGGTAACCATCAAAGAATATTTCTTTTTTTGTGAAACTCTTTCCTTGACTTTTTATAATAGTGGTGTCCTACAATATTTGTCCTTTTGTGATTGACTAATTTCACTCAGCATAACGTCCTCTAAGTTCATCCATGTCATGAGCGGTTTCACAGATTCATCACTGTTCTTTAATGTTGCATAGTATTCCATCGTACATATATAGTTTCTGATCCATCTTTTTGCTATTGTGAATAGTGTTGTGATGAACATGGGCATGCATGTATCTGTTCGTGTCATGGCTCTTATTTCTCTAGGATATATACCTAGTAGTGGGATTGATGGATAACATGGTATTTCTATTTCCAGCTTTTTAAGGAAGCATCATACTATTTTCCATAGTGGTTGCACCATTTTACAGTCCCACTGGCAATGTTTGAGGGTTCCAGTCTCTCCACACCCATTCTTTCTCTATCTCCTCCAGTCTAAGCTGATGTGCTTCTGCTGTGTTAGTTAGCCCATCAGTCAAAGGCTTAACCTTTTTAACTAAAGACTGTGTAGCCATGTCCTTGATAAACATTCTAGGACACGTGCCCTTAGAGTTCCAAATCTTTTAAGTTCTGTTTTCATTTTGCACAGCTCATTTTTAAGCCCATCTCTTCCCAATTGAATTTTGGTAGCGTAGTGACTAAGGCACTTGACTGCTAACCAGAAGGCTGGTAGTTCAAACCCACCAGCCACTCCTCTGAAGGAAGATGGGGCAATCTACTTCCGTAGTGATACTGCCTCAGAAACCCAAGGAGGGGTCGCCATGAGTCAGGTCTGACTCGACGGCACATAACAACAACATATGCAGCGAGGACAAACCACTCATCCCCTTCAGCATCTTGCTTCAAAATCGCATTAGCCAAACATTCAAGTTGATCACTTAACAAGTTTTACCCTCCACCAAACATATGAACATAATTCAGACAAGTTCTTAGCCACCACTGCATAAAAGCATCACCCTCCTTCCACTGTCCAATCAATCACGTGTTCATCATTTTCTTTTAAAGCCTCACCAGAAGCACATTTAACATCCTCATTTCTAGCAACAGTCTGCTGCTGGCATCATATATATTCTCTAGGACAACACAGACTTTCTCTATTGCTCTCCTCACTTCCTTCTGAGCACTCACCAGAATTTTCTTTGATATCCATAATTCTACCAAGTTTCTTCAGGGCAATCTTACTATTAGGCACCTTAAAAACTCTTCTAGCCTCTACCCATTACCACTTCTACATTATAGGGATATGTTAGAGTAGCATCCCACTCCTGGTCCTAAATTCTTAGTTATCTACTGCTGATATTACAGAAATACCACAAATAGATGGCTTCAACAAACAGAAATTTATTTTCTCACAGTTTAGAAAGCGAGAAGTCCAAATTCAGAGTGCTCCCTCTAGGAAAAGTTTCTCTGTCTTTTTTGGCTCTGAAGGAAGGTCCTTGTCTCTAGCTTCTGCTTCCTGGTTCCTTAGAAATTTCCATGTGTCATGGCATCTATCTTACTTACCCCATCTCTATTTCCTCACTTGTTTAATCTCTTTTATATCTCAAAGAAATTGACTCAAAATACATCCTGCACTAATCTTGCCTCATTAACATAAGAAAGGGAACCCATTCCCAAATGAGATTATAACTACAAGCATAGAGATTGGGATTTACCACATGTATTTTGGGGGATAGAATTCAAACCATAACAATGTCCATATAAATTTTAGAAGCAAATTGTTAAGTGCCAAACACACACCAGAAAAATAAAGAAAACCTCCAAGAGTTTTGTTTATAATTGCATTGAATTTATAATTAATTTGGGGGTAATTTATGTCTTTATAATAATGAGTCTTCCAATCCATGAAAAAGAGTTTTCTTTACATGTTTATGTCTTCTTCAATTTTTCTCAATAAGATTTTAGGGTTTCCCATGTGGAAGTCTTATTCATCTTTCATTATCTTTCTCTAAAAATATAGTATCTTTTGACATTATTGTAAATGGTATTTTTTTAATTCTATTTTAACTGTTTCTACCATAGAAAATACAATTAAATTTTTATATTGACTTTATATCCAGTAACTTTGATAAATCCACCTATTATTCTAGTAATCTGTCTATATACTATTCTGGACATCATTCTACATTCACAACTAAGCCATTTGTAAATACTAACAGTTTACTTCTTTTCCAATGCTTGACATTTTACTTCTTGGTACTGTCTTCTTTCATTGGCTGGGAACTCTACTATGATGTTAAATAGAAGTTGCAGTACAAAGCTTCCTTTTCTTGTTATTTCAAAGGAAACACTGTCAACATGTACAGTCATAAGCATACTATTTGTTGTATGTTTTTCAGGCATACTTCTATTTAAAGTTTACTAAAAAGTTTTTGATCATCAATATTTTTGATGTTTATCAAAATTTTTTCTACAACTACTGAGATAATTACATTATTGCTATTCTTTATTCCATTATTGTGATGAACTACAGATATTGAGCCTTTTGAATGTTAAACTAATCTTGCATTCCTGAAATAAATCAAACTTGGTCATGCAGACTAATTTGCTAATATTTGGTTCAGAATTCTTACATTTATTTCCATGAGAAAGACTGATCTATAACTTCCCTTTTTGAAATTTCCCAATTTTTATATCAAATTTATGCTGGCCTCATAACAAAATTGATAATTTTCTCTTTTATTTGGAAGGGTTCTATCTTAAATATCTGGTATATTCACTAGTTAAGCAAACTGGACATGAAGTTGTTTTGGTGAGAAGATTTTTAATTGAAATTCTCTGGTAGCATAGTGGCTAAGACACTTGCCTGCTAACCAGACGGCTGGCGGTTCAAACCCACCAGACACTCCTCGGAAGGAAGGTTGGGCAATCCTACTTCCGTAGTAATACTGCCTCGGAAACCCAAGGAGGGGTCGCTATGAGTCGGGGCCAACTCGACAGCACATAACAACAACAACAAATTGTCTTCGGGTTTAATTTGCTGTTTTTCTAATTTTTTCAGTAGAATGTTGGTATCACTGATTTTCAACTAATTTACAAACATTTACATTTAAAGCTCTAAATTTACTTCTAATTAAGGCTTTAGCTAGATCTCACAAGTTTTGAAATAAAGCATTTTCATAATTCTTTACTGGAAATATTACCTAATTTCATCTGGTTTCTTATTTAACCCATGGGCTATTTTTTAAATAAAATTATTCATTTCCAAATACATGGAGATTTTCTAATTATCTTTCTTTTTTATTAAACTCCAGCTTAATTTCACAGCAACCAAGAACACACTCTGATTTTAATCTTTGAAGTTTGTTGACATTCACTTTATAGCTCACCGTAAGTTATGCACTTCCTTAGAAAATGCATTTTCTTCTTGTTGGGTGCAATACTCTATACTCATCAAATAAGTCAAACTTTTTAATTATATTGATCACATCATAAATATGAAATTTTTTTTGTCTGTTTGCTCTGTTACTACAATATAGTCATCCATCCTGATTATAGATTGTGTATCAGTCAATTTATCCTTTATATATTTTAAAGTGTTTTGATACATACAAATTTTGACTTGTTATATAATCCTGGTGCACTGATTATTTTTTATCATTAATATCTGACCTTCCTTATATTAGTAATGCCTTTTGCCTTAAAGTCTACTTTATCTAAAATTAATATAATTATTATCAGCGTTCTTTTGAACAGTATTTGTATTTCTTTTTTCATTCCTTTACTTCCAACTTTTCTGTATGTTTATATTTTGGAGGGGGCCCTGATGGCACAGTGGTTAAGCACTCAGCTGCTAACCAAAGGTAAGTGGTTCGAACTTACCAGCTGCTCTATGGCTGAAAGATGTAATGGTCTGCTTCCATAAATATTACAGCCTTGGAAACCCTATGGGGCAGTTCTACTTTGTCCTACAGTGTTGCTATGAGTTGGAAGTGACTCAATAGCAATGAGTTTGGATTTTACTTTAGAGATGTCCTTTTTAATATGTGTTTTTTAATCCAATCTAGTAATCTTCATATTTTAAATGGTGCATTTAACTTATTTAAATTCAATGTCATCACAGATACACTTGGATCTAAATCTATTATACTATGTCCTTGCTATTTTTGTTCTATGTATCTTTTTCTCTCCTTTCTTTTAACTGATTTTTTACTCTATTTTCCTCTGTCTTAGTTTACTGTTATACATTATTTTACTTATATTGATTGTCTTAAAGGATGCATAATTCACCTTTGACTTAGGAAGTGTAATAAAACTTAGAACTTTTACCTCTTCTTATACAATGTAACACTTAGGGTTTTTTTGTTTTGTTTTGTTTTTGTTAGTTGCCATTGAGTCAGGTCCAACTCACAGTGACCTTGACCTTGAGTATAACAGAACAAACTGTTGCCCGGTCCTGTGGCATCTTCATGATTGTCGGTATGTTTGAATCCATTGTTGAGGTTACTGTGTCAATCTGTCTCATTGAGGGTTTCCCTCACTTTTGCTGAGCCTCTATCTTACCAAATATGATGTCCTTTTCTGGCAACTGGTCTTTCTTGATGTTACATTTCGTCATCCTTGCTTTTACGGAGCAGTCTGGTTGTAGTTCTTTTGTTGTTGTTGTTGTATTTCATTTCTTACCTTTTATTGTGATATGGGTGAAAGTTTATAGAGCAAATTGTTTTTCCATTCAGCAATTCAAACACACTATGTTTTGTAACACTGGTTACAATCCCCACAATGTAACAGCACTCTTCCCACTCCCTCCCTGTATTAACTGTTTGCACTCATGTTTTTTCCCTATCCTTTCCTGCCTTCTGAGCCTTGTAACTGGGCAAATGCTGCCCTTTTGATTTTGTATGGTTAATTGTTCTAAGGAGTGCATACCTCCTTGGTGTTACTGTTCACCATATAGGCCTGTCTATCATTTGGCTGAAAGCTGAGCCAAAGGGGTGAGCTCAGTTCCAGGACTGAAGGGTTTCTACGAGCCATAGTCTCAGGGGTTCCACCAATTTCTATCAGACCAGTAAGACTGGTCTTTATTATCTAGAATTTCCACAGCTTCCTCCCTCTCTATCCAGGACCACTTTCAGAGCAATCAGCAGTGGTACCTGGACACCATCTAGTTCTTCTGGTCTCAGGGTCATGGAGGCTGGGGTTCACGTGGTTGTGTTCATTTTAAGACTGCTTTGTTCATTCATCTAGCAGTCAATGGTATACTCGATATTCTCTGCTGACAGCACAATCTGAAGGCATCAATAATTCTTCTGCGTTCCTTTTTTATTGGCCAGCTTTTGCATGCATCTAAGGCAACTGAAAAGACCATGCTTTTGTTGTATGCAGAGAAGCTAATTCCAACTTATGTTGTTGTTGTTGTTATGTGCCATCGAGTCGGCCCCAACTCATAGCGACCCCTCCTTGGGTTTCTGAGGCAGTATCACTATGGAAGTAGGATTGCCCAATCTTCCTTCTGAGGAGTGGCTGGTGGGTTTGAACCACCAGCCTTCTGGTTAGCAGTCAAGTGCTTTTAGCCACTATGCTACCAGAGCTCCCAATTCCAACTTATAGCAACTCTGTAATACAGAGTAGAACTGCCCCATAAGGCTTCCTAGGCTGCAATCTTTATGGAAGTAGATTGTCATGTCTTCTTTCCTGTGAAGCAGCTAGAGGGTTTGAACCACTGACCTTTCATTACCAAAGTGTTTAACCACTGCACCACCACCAGAGCTCCTGAAAAGTGCCTGTTGTTGTTGTTGTTATGTGCCGTCGAGTGGGAACCGACTCATAGTGACCCTTCCTTGGGTTTCCGAGGCAGTAGATTGCCCAACTTTCCTTCTGAGGAGTGGCTGGTGGGTTTGAACTGCCAGCCTTCTGGTTAGCAGTCAAGTGCCTTAGGCACTATGCTACCAGAGCTCCCTTTAATTCCATTACTTCCAACTTAAATGCTTAAATACTTTTTGATAGATATTTTACTTCTATATAAACTCTAACTCCCATAAGACTTTATTACTTTTATCATTTGATAACCCAATATTTCAGATTTACCCACATATTTAACCTTTCATAACCCATCATCTTCCCTGCATCTCCTAATTCTATCTAGAATCATTTGCTTTCTGCTTGAATAATATGCTTTAGTTTTTCCCTTAGTGAAAAAGATGGTCAGTGATGGATTCTCCTTTTTTCTCATTTGGAAAACATTTTACCTCCATCTTTTTAGAATACTTTTGCTGGGTATACAATTCTTGATGGAAAATCATTTTCCAAATTTGCTTTATAGAAATAGCTCCTTTTTGCATTATATTCCTATATTTTAGTAATTTCTAAA
Organism: Orycteropus afer afer; assembly: GCF_000298275.1. Lineage (NCBI taxonomy): Eukaryota > Metazoa > Chordata > Mammalia > Tubulidentata > Orycteropodidae > Orycteropus > Orycteropus afer. Next base: position 411,096 of record NW_006921881.1, read on the forward strand.
CAAGGACAACTGGAACACTATGCTTTGAGAACAAACACAATTCTAACAGTAAACATAGAACTCAAGTAGTGAAAGCTGAAGTTAATGAAGTTAAAGTACACTGTGATCTACTACTTTCATGAGAATCAGTCATTATATTATATAAAGGAAAGGAAATTTGGCAATCCAGTGAAATGAAAGTTGATGAGAGAATTTACTGAGTTGTTATACTTCATTTCATTATTCCTTCTTCCTCTTCCTTTATCATGAAAATTTTATTAAAATTAGTTTCTAATATTTTTCCGCCTGTTAGAAGGTATTTTTCTTTGCTCTGACAGATGAATTTTTACCTTGGTTGAGTACAGGTTTATTGGATTGTAAGTCTATTTTCTCAATTACCTACAGATTGCCTCAATTACCTACCTTATTCTACTACATTCTTCTTGTATTGCTGTTGAGAAATCAGATTTTTTTTTACTTTCCATCATAAATAGCCTATTATTCCTGACTAAAAGCCTTTAAAATTGTATTTTCATCCTTGGAATTCAAGAATGTTACCAATAAGAATACCAAAATTCACGGAAACAATTAGTCCTAGTGACTGGTACACCATCCAATCTGCAGCCTATACGACTATGAGACCAGAAGAACTAGATGGTGCCCGGCTACCATTGTCATCCACTTGGAA
>NW_006921881.1:411932-418465 GCF_000298275.1 Orycteropus afer afer
CAAGTAGATACACTCCTTGGAGAGAACAATCATGGGAGAAAGAAGGGCTGCTTATGCACAGGGAGACAGCTCAGGGGGCAGGAGTCCATGGAGGGATGGACACAGGGAAGAGTTAACTATGGGGAGGAAGTAGGAGGGGAGCTGTTGCATTGTTGTAAACTGTGGTCATTGTCATGAGACAAAGTATATGTAAACTGCTGTATGGAAAGTGAATTTGCTCTGTAAATCTTCACCCAAATCACAATTTAAAAAAAAGAAGAAGAATGTTACCAATATATGTCTGACCCCCATAAGCCATTTGAATGCATAAGCATAGTTCTGTCTTCAGGGAAAATTTTCCTTATTATTTCATCTCCTCCAACTATTATTTTGTGTCCTTCTGGGACTCCTGGTATTCTTGTATTAGGTGAACTCAATCTGACCTCCAAATTTCTTTCCCCCTGTGTTTTCATCCCTTCGTGTTTTATCCCCCTGTTGAGAGCTATTTCTTCTACCCAGTCTCCCAAAGCATTAATTCACTTCTCAGTAGAGACCATTTTTTTTTCAACTCTCTCATTAAACATTTACATTCAAAAATCTCTTTTATTAGATTAATCTTTAATTCCCTTTAAGCTATATTTTCTTCATGTGCTCATCTGACTCATCTGGCCTTTTCATTAATTCTACTTCACTAGAAGACATGTTTGAAACATTCTACCTGGTTTTCTTCTCTCTGGCTTTTGAATTTCTTAAGTGAGATGTGTTTTTCTTTGCCTGAAGAAACCACCAACAGATTTATTATATCATTAGGATTTCTCACTCATTGGCAAACACCGTGTGGTGAAAGTCATGGCAGAGCCTGCTGTGTACATAGTGAAAAATGCTTGCTCTTATACTGAGGCGTAGGAAGGAAGGATCTTTGCTTCCATGTTTCCCCTAACCAGTTCTTTCTTAACTACAAGAACTGGGAGCAATTCAGTCCACCAGTGGTCAGGACCAAGGATGCTTTCCCAGGAACACAAATGAACAGCAAAGAACAAGCCTTTCCCAATCGGTTTCCCAAGTATTCACAAGCTGTTGTTGTTGTTAGGTGCCATGAGTCAGACCCAACTCATAGCGACCCCTCGATGGGTTTCTGAGGCGGTATCACTAAGGAAGCAGATTGCCCAACCTTCCTTCCGAGGAGTGGCTGGTGGGTTTGAACTGCCAGCCTGCTACCAGAGCACCTATTCACAAGTTAAGCTCCCTCAAACAACTCAGGTTTCAAAAGAGGAAAAAAAAAAAAAAAAAAAAAATCCTCACCTCTAATATCAATATCTCAACTTTAGCTTAACCTCAAGGAAAATGGTGTAACTGCTCTTTCCCCTGAAGATCCCAAAGGAATCAGCAGCTTCAAATAGATCCTGCAGGCTCCATCAGCGACTCTGCTTGTGGCTGTCATACTGTTCAAGTTGGGGGGAAGACAGACTCATTGTGTACTCACATCACCACATATTATCCTTTACAATCAAATACAATAAACATTTGGAGTCCCTGGGTAGTACAAACAGTTAAGCACTTGACTACTGGCCCAAGTTTGGCGATGGGAACCCATCCAGAGTCGCCTAAGAAGACAGACCTGGCGAGCCACTTAAAAGGTCACAGCCTTTAAAAGTCTATGGAGTGGTTCTAGTCTGCATACGTGGGGTCACCATGAGTTGGAATCCACCCCACAACATCAATAAACATTTGTTAACTACTGCTGAAGAGCAATACAGAAAAGCCCTCTAATCTAGCACACAGACTCCCTCAGGCTTGGTAAAGTAAAGGGTCAGCGAAAAAGGGGAAGGCCCTCAATGAAAGGGATTGGCACCATGTGGGTGGTGATGGGCTCAGGCATAGCAGATATTGTGAGGATGGTACAGGACTGGGCAGGGTTTCATTGTGTTGTACAGAGGACTGCTACGAGTCAGAGCCAACTCGACAGCACCTAACAACAACACGGACTCCCTTAACACTGAAAAGACAATCATGACTAGGGACAACTACTCATATTAAAACAAGCTAGCTAACAGAAGTGACTACTCATACATTGTACATGTACTTATGGTCTTGTTAAACAAATAGTCAACGGGCAGCCTTGAGTTCCTCCAGAGTTCCTATTCTGAACTCACTCTCTCTCTCAGATAGGAACAGACCCAAGAATGAGGAGAGAATAGACTGCCTTTTGGATAAGACAGTAGGATATAAGAACCAGATGTTCTGGGATAGTCTGATGACCTACTTAAGACATTCACAAAAAACAAAAAACAAGCCAATTGCTTGTTACCATAGTGACCCTACAGGATGGAGTAGAACTGCCCCATAGGGTTTACTAGGCTGTAAATCTTTACCGAAGCAGACTGTCTCATCTTTCTACCATGGAGCAGCTGTTGACTTTGAATCACTAACCTTCCGGTTAGCAGCCCAATACTTTAATCACTGCTTCCAAGCAGGGATATAATATGATGTTGTAGGAAGAACTGGATTTAGAATCAAGAGTCTTTGTTCTTCTCTGATTGTTGACCATTCCTACATTGGATCCTTGGGAATGTCAGTTACGTCTCTGAGCCTTGATTTTCTAGTACATAAAATCTATGAGATTTAAAACAGAGATATCATGTATTAGAAAACAATCAAGTGCCTATTTATGAAACTCTTCCTGCTTGTACTTTTATCACTTTTCTTAGAAACTAAGATCTAAAACACTAATGATAACAACATTCTCTTTCATAAACAAAAGATGCCATTATTAGTATACAAAACAAAGGGGAGAATGTTTGGGCCAATTTATAAAAACAAGGAGCAAAATTAACACACGAGGTGGGCTTGTAAGGCCAACTCGCTTGAGAGAGAGAACGGAGAAAGGAGAGGGCCAGAGCCCAAGGTGGTAGATGTATCTGTACCATCCTCCTTGCCACAAAGGAACTTTGTTCACAGAGACAAACAAGCCTGACATAGGTGACTAAACAATAACAGAGAGATAAAATAACACATTCCTTAGAACAGTCAACCATATGAGATCAAAAGGGCAGCATTTGCCCAAAGATAAAGCTCAGAAGGTAGGAAGGAATAGGGAAAAAGGACAAATGTAAATGGTAAACACAGGGAGGAAATGGGAGGAGAGCTGTTACACTGTGGGGATTGCAATCAATGTCACAAACATAAGGTGCATGAATTGTTGAATGGAAAATCGATTTGCTCTGTAAACTTTCACCCAAATCAACATAAAAAGTTTGTTTAAAAAAATAATAAATAAAAAATGCTTATAAATAGAACGTAACAAGGGTGGGAGGTACAGAAAAAAAAAATCAAACCCGTTGTTGCCTCATTGATGCTAACTCAAGAAGATCCCATGTTACAGAGTAGAACTGCTCCGCAGACTTTTCTTGGCTGTAATCTTTAGGGAAAGAGTCCTAAAGATTGCACCTAAAGTGGCATAGTGGTTAAGCGTTTGGCTGATAACCAAAAGATCAAAACCACTAGTTACTCAGTGGGAGAATTATGTGGCAATCTGTTTCCATAAAGATTTACAACCTTGGTGACCCCGTGGGTCAGTGATACTCTGTCCTATAAGGTCATTATGAATCGACTCAATGGTAATAGGTTTGAGGTGTTTTGGAATCTTTAAGGAAGCAGATTATCAGGACTTTCTTCTTTGGCACTGTTGGGTGGGGGGTTCTAACTGCCAAACTTTAGGTTAGTAGTCCACCTTAAACCATCTGTGCCTAACAAAAGGACCGAACAAAGAAATACGACGGGCAAATGAACAAATAAGCCAGAGGCCTCACCAAGGCATAAACAGCCTGGGTAAACAAAGGTGCTTATTCCTCAGTATAAGTACAGAAACAAAACACAAGACTAAACACAATTTACAATGCAAGCACTATTTCTTGATTTAATTCTCCATTGGGATCCAATGGCTTCTTCTCGTACAACTTCACAGGCATGAACTAATAAGCCGTGGCTAAGAAATGCACAACCCCTTGATAAACTAGTACTTCAGTTTCTGCAAAAGTTATGGTGAAACTGTATTTCTTTGGACTTTCCTAGTTAGAAATATGTGACCATTTTGATGGGCTGGGAAGCACTCTACTTTGCACTGTCTACAAAGAAAAAATTTCATTTTAGAAACAGGGCCTACTTTAAAGTAATTTTCCAATAACTATTTGACAAATATTAATGAATATCTACCATGTGCAAGATATCCTGAGATACCAAGTTGTTGATGTTACTCTTTCTCTAAGTAACTTGTAGGAAAATAAGGTCCTTACCCTGTCGTGAAGAGCCAATGATCACAACAGGCTGAGGAGAGAAAGTAAAAGGTTTACTGAGTACTGAGACAGTGAGAATCATTTCTCTAAAGTGTCTGTCTTCCTGAGCTGGGGAATTGTTAGGGTTTTTAAAGGGAATTGAGCTGAGAGGGTAAGAGGGTTTGAGGAATGCTGATAATGCTTCCTTCTTGTTATTGGGACAAGTTGCTGTTGCATGGCAACCTCTCTGTTCTTCTGGTCAGTGATAAAAACCGTCCTGGGTCAGGAGAAGTGTCCTTCAGGTTCCCCACACCTGTTTAGAGAGATTAACTCTACAAGGGGGGAGAGTATGGGAGTAGGCACCCTCAGGCATCTCGGTCCCCCAGGGATATCTCCGTTTCTCCTTTATCTTGGTTGCTTCAAGGCTCAGTGTTTCCTTTCTCAGGGTCATCTTGTTGTAGGCCACGGTTCTCAGTGGGAGAGGGTTATGCTTAAAAGAATACATAATTGGAAATAGCAAATCTAAAGAACTCAGTGCCTGTGGGGGCGGGGGAGGCTGGCTATACTATTTAGTTGAAAGAAAATGAGAAAGGAGGGAAAAACAGTGAGTTAGTCACTAAGATTAGAGTCTACTTTAATCATGCCTGTTAGCTTGTGAAGGTTCTGTAGTTCTCAGTGAGGGACCCCTTCAGCCTTCCATTCCAGACTTCCTCAAATGCAGAAGTCATTTGAAGAAAAATATGCACATAATCACAATTTCAATGTACACGTAATCACTTCGTAATCTAATTTCATAAAATGCCTTCATTACAGCAAATCATGTATAGAGAGCACTTAGACTACACTTTATTATTAAGCAGTTTCTACTTATCACATGGGAGCTCTGATGGTATTGTGCCTAAGGCACTTGACTGTTAACCAGAAGGTTGGCGGTTCAAACCCACCAGCCACTCCTGAGAAGGAAGATTGGACGATCTACTTCCGTAGTGATACTGCCTCGGAAACCCAAGGAGGGGTCGCTATGAGTCGGAAATGACTCGAAGGCACATAACAACAACAACAACTTATCACATATATTAGAAAAAAATAAAGTTCTTTTTTTTTTAACAAAGCAAATAAATCATTCAACCATTGTCTTAATTCAAAGAAACTAAGTTTCAATAAATTAGGGATCTAGCTTTTATATCACTACAATAACGATCCAAGATAGAAGGCTCATAGCCCTATAACAATGTGAAGTGTGTTCAAGCCTGGAAAGAACACCAAATCCACTGAATAAAGGCTAACCCAAATTAAGGCTCTCTTAAAATATTAGGTGTGTTTTCCAGTTCTCCCACCATGTGTAGTTTGATAGGTAGGCTCCCCCACCACATTTTATTTATTCAGTATGCTATGGTGGTTTGGTGCCACGGACCATCTCATTCTAAATGCCTCACATGGAAATGAGTGGGAACTGGTCCATATCCAAAAGTAACTGTATCCAAAATCCAAATATAAACATGTGTGTGTGTCTGTGTTACATGTTTTTTAAGATGTAGAAACAAAATCTCTTAGGAATATTTATACTGCCCCTTTTCAACAACACATCTTCAGACTAGGTGGGGATAGTGTGAACAGGCAGAGGGAATATGAGAGACAAAATAAGACAGAACAGAGAGAAGAAAGTAGAAGTGGAAATACAATATAGGGTAGTGTTTACATCTCAGACTGGATTCAAATGCCCAGTTCACTTTTAAAGAGAACTATAGGCTTGAAAAAATCATGCGCAGAAAAGAACCATAACTTCCTACCTAAAACAAACCATGGTCATTTATTTATTTTGGTCACTGTTTGGGGGGAAGGGGGAAAGTAGGACTTATTACCAAGTTCACTGTGTACTTTACATCTTTAAAAAAAAGTAAACGAAACTCACTGCTGTTGAGTTGGACCCGACTCATAGCGACCCCTCCTTGGGTTTCCCAGGTGGTAGCACTATAGAAGTAGATTGCCCAATCTGCCTTCCAAGGAGTGGCTGGTGGGTTTGCACCACCAGCCTTCTAGTTAACAGTCCAATGCCTTAGGCACTACCCCACCAGAGCTCTTTAGCCTCCTGCATATATGATGAGGTCATAAGGTGTCACTATGTCACATTTTGAAAATCTGGATGTTTCTATATTTCATTTCCTCTTTCTTCTTGTCCCTAATTAGAATGCACCTAGCCACTCCTCGGAAAGAAGGTTGGGCAATCCTACTTCCGTAGTGATACTGCCTCGGAAACCCAAGGAGGGGTCGCTATGAGTCGGG
>NW_006921881.1:419020-420070 GCF_000298275.1 Orycteropus afer afer
GGCAGGGTAAGAGTACATTGAAAATGTGAATGCAGCAAGTTTTGCATGTTCTAATGCCCATGCATATAACAAAAGGTTTCAGTCCAACGTATGGAAAACGATTCATGGATATTATTACTTTCAGTCTTTCAAACTCAGGAAATCTTAAAAAACATCACATTAGCAAATCTATTCAATCCACTGAAACCGATTATTCTGATAGGTTTATTTTCTGATGCTATCCACCAAAAAAAATAGAAATTCTATTCTTAGTTAAGAATATAAACAAATGAAATGGTCTATTACTTTCATAGCAGAACTTTCTGGTAAAAATAAAAACGATTTTTCTATTTCTCAGCAACTCAATAGTCCTTGAAGTGAAAAGAAATAAAAGGGAAGACAGAATAGATGCAAAGAGTTCCCAAACCTATGACCTTTCCGCCCTATAGACCAAGAACAGCAGATAGAGATGACTTATGTTTCAAAGAGAGCCTAGCTTTATAATACATCCCCACAAAGGGTAAATAAGAGGAAAATTGTGACACTGTGACATTCCTATGAAAGAAACTGCATTCATATGTTTAGGTTTGAATTCTATGAAAGATTCAGAACCCTTGGCAAGTTTCTCAACTATTCCTCAATTCTTGTTGGACTTTTGTTCTTTGAAAAGCTTTGGCTCTTTCCACTGGTATTTTCAGCCCCATAAATTATACTCTGAAATAATATTAGATGATATCTGAGTCTGAGTCTCCTTCACTTAGGCAAATGATACTTATATATTTGTTGATGTTTATATTTCAGAAAGAACATCAGTCCTCAGTACTAAGTTTCTTTTTGTTCGTTTCTTAATTTGAAACTAGATTAGCATCCAAATGATGTAGAAGATTTTTGACCCCTCTGGCTGTTACCAGTACCATGTCTATCAGGTTTAAATGTAAACCTTGAAATGAGTTTAGGGGAAGGGAATTGGAGTGGGTTCCAGCCTACCAAGGTATTTACCTTGTTGTTGTTGTTGTTGTTAAGTGCCGTCGAGTCGTTTCCGACTCATAGCGACCCCATGCACAGCAGAAC
>NW_006921881.1:421835-433335 GCF_000298275.1 Orycteropus afer afer
AGGAGTGGCTAGTGGGTTTGAACCACCAGCCTTCTGGTTAGCAGTCAAGTGCCTTAGCCACTATGCTACCAGAGCTCCCAAGGGCAAGCATTAGAGGAAGCCAAAAAGAACGACAATTCAAATATAGAATCTGGAAAGGCTCAAGAACTGATGGCAAACATAAGAGTGGGACTACACACAGAATGGTTGATAAAAAGTCTCTAAGAACCTTGAATGCCCTACTCCACTCCTCACAGTAAGGCAAAAAAAAAAAAACCATCTTAGCAGGCATCTAATGGTTTAATCACTAAACCAAAAAACCAAACTCACTGCCATCTAGTTGGATCCAACTCAGCAACCCTCCTTGGGTTTCTGAGGCAATATCACTCCAGAAGTAGATTGCCCAACCTTCCTTTGAGGAGTGGCTGGTGGGTTAGAACCACCAGCTTTCTGGTTAGCAGTCAAGTGCCTTAGGCAGTATGCTACCAGAGCTACTAAAAATATAAATGGCCAAAGTTTTATCATTTTATAAAAGTGCTGGAAAATCAACTAGAGAGAATGTCCATGAAAGTAATAACAAAGAAGAAAAGGGAGGAAGGAAAGAGGAGGTAAATGGATGAACAATTCAGGAGTTTCAGAAAGAACATGAGCAGAGAAAATTATCAAAGAAGAAATTTAAATTTATCAAAAAAAAAAAAACTGAAGGGTGTAACTAAGTAAAATGAAGGAGGATCCACTGACAATCAATCAGCAATATTCCCATAAATTCTGAGATCTTTGAAAATACAGAAGGGTCTCAAAACATCACAAAGAAGAATTAAGAAAGCCAAAGACATATGGAAACAATTTGTCCAAGGGGCTGGTAGATCATAAGATCCTCAGCCTATATGACCATGAGATCAGAAGAACTAGATGGTGCCTGGCTACCACTGTCAACCACTGTGGGAAGGAGTGGGGGAAATCAGTGCAGGAGATCCTGGATAGAGTGGGAAAATAATGTGGAACAAAACTCAAAATCATTAAAAAAAAAAAAAAAAGACCAGGTTTGCTGGTCTGATAGAGCCCGGTGAGACCCCTGAGAATGTGACCCCTAATTACCCTTCAGGTCTGGAACTGAACTCACTCCCGTGGCTTCCAGTCAAACAATAGACAGACACATGGGGTGAACATTTACATCAGGTAGAGACATTCCTTGTAGTGATCAATCGTGGGAAAACAGAAAGGTAGTGTTTGCACAGGGAGACAGCTCAGGAGCAGGAGTGCATGGGAGGGAAGGGCACAGGGAAACAGGGAGAAGGTGGGAGGAGAGCTGTTACATTGTGAGGAATAGCAGTCAACATCATGAAACCAAAAAGCAAAAAAAAAGTCACATATTAAAGATCAGAAATTATAATACATCAATGTATCAACAGCTAGCCCAGATGTTAGAACATGATGAAGTAATGCTTCAAAATTCTAGATCCAGGCCCAGCACAGGAAGTCTTGTAAGAGACTCTCCCAGGTTGGACTGGTGCACGAGATACACATACCTTCAGAATAAGAGTGAACCAGAGCCAGGCTCTCATTTCATGTTAACACCAGACCAGGCAATGGGGCAAAGGATCTCAGTGCCTAAGGCATTTGACTGCTAACCAGAAGGCGCGCGATTCAAACCCACCAGCCATTCTGGGGAAGGAAGATGAGGCAATCTACTTCCATAAAGATTTACCACCTTGGAAACCCAGTGGGGGTGGGCTATGAGTTGGAATCAACTCGATGGCAGTGGGTTTAGGCAATGGGACAGCTCTACCCTGTCACATGTGGACACTCTGAGATGTAAATAACTCAACAGCACCTAACAACAACAACAGCAACATGCAGTAAGATGAGTAATTGAGGAAAAAGGAAATAAAGCCAGTCCTAGACAGTTTGACCATAGAACAGGCCCTACCACAGGTTCTCACCTTACTTTAAAAGGAAACAATTACATTTTAATGAAACATTTGACTGTGTCTACTTTACATTCTGTTCATAATCAAAAGCCTAGCAGAGGAAATTAGCCTTCTTTACACAGACAAAGGAGTTCTGGTGGTTCAATGGTTAAGGCATTTGGCTGATAACCAAAAGGTCAGTGGTTCAAATCCATCAGCTGCTCTGCAGTAAACAGATGTGGCAGTATGCTTCCATAAAGATTTACAGCCTTGGAAACCCAGTGGGGATTGTATGAGTTAGAATCAACTCAATGACAGTGAGTTTGGTGTTTCTGGTTTACACAGACAAGTAACAAGATTCCCTTTGTGTGTGTGTGTGTGTGTGTGTGTGTTTTAGTTAAGGCTCCAGAATCCATCGGTAAGTTCATTTTCAATTTTTCAAAACTACCTTGGTCTCCCAGTTGCAATAAAGTCTTTGCTTTCTCAAATTGCTATAACTTCAAGTTCCTCCATCTCTCAAGAAAATTGCATTTACATTATTATGTGTATTTTAGGATAGACTCTAAATCCACGAGAACCCTCTTTTCTAATCTGTGGGTGATTGGTCTGTTAATTGTGAGACTTCTGGCTTTCAGAATATTTTCTGATTTTAACGCCACAATGAAGAGAGTACTAAAGTCTATATTAGCCAAACTGAAAATTACACAAATGACTGAGAGAGAACAATAAAAAGTATAAACCTGCAAAAATATTCTAAGGAAGAAAAAAACGCAAAAATTAACTGCAGAGAAAAGAAATTTTTGCACAGGAAAACTGGTGTAGTACATGACTCAGCTATGAACATTATTTACATGGTCATAATATTGCTAATATGATATATTAACGCACACACACAAAAGTGACATAGGTTTGTTGGAGATATAGAGCACTATATAGAAGGGCAGAGGAGCTCTGGTAGCATAGTGCCTAAGGCAGCTGACTGCTAACCAGAAGACTGACGGTTCAAACCCACCAGCCACTCCTCGGAAGGAAGGTTGGGCAATCTACTTCTGTAGTGATACCTCCTCGGAAACCCAAGGAGGGGTCACTATGAGTCGGGTCTGACTCGATGGCACATAACAACAACAACAAATAGAAAGGCAGGTTCAAAGAAGAGAGCTAAACATCATCATGCAGTACCTGTTGTGATGCTCCGTTTTTCATTCCTGATATGGTTATATTATGTTGCTGCTGTTACTAGGTGCTGTCAAGTCAGCTCTGACTCATAGCAACCCTACGTACCACAGAAAGAAACAATGCCTGGTCCTACACCATCCTCACAACTTTTGCTGTGCTTCAGCCTATCACTGCAGCTATTGTGTCAATCCATCTCACTGACGGTCTTCCCCTTTTTCTCTGACCCCCTACTTAAGCAAGTATGATATTCTTCTCTAGGGACTGGCCCCTTCTGACAACCTGACCAAAGTACATGAGACGAAGTCTGGCCATTCTCACTTCTAAGGAGCATTCCGACTGTACTTCTTCCAACACAGATTTCATCATTCTTCTGGCAGTCTGTGATATTTTCAGTATTCTTTGCCAGCACCACAAGCCAAATACATCAATTCTTCTTCCACCTTCCTTATTCATTGTCCAGCTTTCAATATTATGGTCTCTATTTTTTTCTATCAGCCTTGCCATAGGGTTAGCAACTTCAATAGTCTTTACTCAAAGAGCAAACTTTTGCCTTTGTTGATTCTCTCTACTGCACAGTTATTTTCTATTTCAAAAATTTCTAATTTTCTCATAATTATTTTCTTTCTCCTACTTTTTTGGATGGTATTTGCTATTATTTTTTAGAACATTCATTTAGTGTAATAAATTAATGATCAGTTTTTCAGACTTTCTTTAGAAATATATTTCTTAATTTGGGAACATTTTGGGATTTTTCTAGTTATCTTTTTAACATTTATTTCTAGCTTAATTCTACAATGTTAAGAACATATACATTCTAAATATTTCAGTCACTTAAAATTTGTTGAGGCTTTCTTTGTGGTCCAGCTTATGGTCAATGTTAGTATATTATTACCTGTACTCTTAAAGAACAGATATCTATTTTGTGGAGGGCAGTATGCACAAGAAGTCAATTAGATCAAGTGTGTTATGTGTGTCATCAAATCATTTATTTCTCATTGGCCTTCATCTACTACATCTATAAGTTATTGAGAAATATGTATTAACATTTCCCACAATTTTAAGTTTGCCTATTTTTCTTTGCCTAATTCTGCTTGTACACGTGTGCAAATTCAGAATTTTCTTCCTTATAGACTGACCCTTTCATCTCAATTAAATATCCCTCTTTACCTGTTATATTGCTTCCTGCCCTAAAGTTCATTTTGTCTGGTTTAGCCTTCTGTTGTTGTTGTTGCTGTTATTTGCCATCGAGTCGGCCCCGACTCATAGCGACCCCTCCTTGGGTTTCCGAGGCAGTATCACTACGGAAGTAGGAATGCCCAACCTTCCTTCCGAGGAGTGGCTGGTGGGTTTGAACCACCAGCCTTCTGGTTAGCAGTCAAGTGCCTTAGGCACTATGCTACCAGAGCCTTCTAGCAGATGTATATTTATATCCTTTCACTTTCACCCTTTCATCTTAGCCCCTATATTTAAAGTAAGTCTTGCAAACTATATTTGTATTTTTAATGTTTTATTTTAATTGGAATATGTAGACCATTTGCACTGACTATAATTATTTATGTATTTGGATTTTAAAATACCATCTTACTGTATTTTTCCTAATTGCTCACCTATTCTTTTTTCTTTTTTGCCTTCTTTTGGAATAACTTGTTTTATATAACTCTATTTTCCTCATTTCATAGCATATTAATTACAGTCTTTTACTATTCTTTGGGAGCTCTGGTGGCGTAGTGCCTAAGGCATTTGACTGCTAACCAGAAGACTGGCAGTTCAAACTCATCAGCTACTCCTTGGGATGGAAGGTTGGGCAATCTACCTCTGTAGTCATACCTCCTGGGAAACCCAAGGAGGGGTTGCTATGAGTCAGATCCGACTCGACGGCAGTGAGTTTGGTTTTTGGTTTTACTTTTCTTTGAGTGGTTACCATACAGATTGCAACATTCAACTTTATCTTATTAAAAGCTAATATGAATTATTACATTTAACATTTCTATGAAATTGTCAAAAAGACTATGTAAGAGCTGCAGAACACTTGACACTAGTATCCTTACCTTGTTTATACTTTAATCATGTATTTTAAATCTACATTTATTTTAACCCCATAATGCATTATTATTACTGTTTTCTATACAGTCAATATTTGGTTATGTTTACTCATATATTTACTTTTCTGTTGACTTCACTTCTTCCTTCTTTGCCCTATGTCTGTCACAATTTTTTTTTTTTTAATTTTACTTTTATTCCCTTTAACATTTCCTTTAATGCTTCTGGCCCATTATCTCTTTCTTATCCCTATGATTAAAATGCCATGCTTGTTATACCTTTTTACCATATCCCATATGTCTCCTATACCCTTTTCTGAGGTCCTTAATTTCTTGATGATCATGGGCTGGGGGCTGCTCTCACCTTCTAGAGGCCCCTGCAGTTCCTTTCCACATTGTTCTCTCACAGGTGCTCTCAAAACACAGCAGTTTACTTCTCCAGAGTCAGCAGGAGAATCTCTCACTCCAGTCTGCTAAGACTGAGTCTTATATGTTGTTGTTATTAGGTGCCGTGGAGTCAGCTCTGACTCATACCAACCCTATGTACAACAGAGCAAAACACTGCCCAGTCATGCACTATCCTCACAATTCTTGCTATAAAGTTTTCCAGTAATTTATCAGTGTTTCACTGCTATTCATGGAAATGCCAATCTTATCACCTTAGCCATACTCTATTGGCCAATGGCAAGTCACAGGTACTGTCCTCAGTCAAAGGTAAGGTATTACACAAGGGCATGACCCATTGATTATGATTTTAGAATTTGGCCTACTCCAGCAAGGTAAAGGAAGTGAGGTGTTGAGGGGAGGAATCAGAAAGCCTCATCTTTGATAGCAGGAGGTCAATAGATGCTACATAAAACTGAGAACATAAGTATCCACAGTTTAAGAAAGCTATTTTCAAATATTTAAATTCTAGAAGAGTGAGCCTTAACCATCCAGTGTTTGTCATTTTTGGGAGAGCAAATCTGACTGTGAATGGATTGGTAGGAAATTAATGCTTTTTTGCTACCAGTCCATAACATTAGCTTCCTTTTTTAAATTAGTATATATGTTACTTTGATGAAAACAATCAAATTTTAATGATACATTTGAATGTGAAGCTTTCATTGTATTCAATATCAAAAAGACTATTAGAGGCTATTAGAGAAAATAAGTCTTCCTTTCACAAGAAAATATCAATTTTGTATTTGTTTTGTTTGTCTTTTAGCTCAGACTCCAGAAACCACACGTAAGTGCATTTTCAATTTTTTGAAATCTGATTTGGGCAACTAGTTGCTAGGAAGAATTTTCAGGTCTCAGGCTATTGCATCTTAAAGTTTTTAAATCACTTTAGACAAGATTAAGGAGAGACAATATTCTTCTCTTTCTCTTGGGAAAATCAAACTGAAGTTTTATTTGTATTATAGAAAAGATCCTAGACACATCAATTACCTTCCCATGCAGTTTCTAATCTGCAGGTGATGAGGTCTGCTAATCAGGAGGCTTTTAAGCTTTTCAAATAGCAACACTTAATGACTGTAAAGCCACCCATGAAGAGAGTATCAAGAGTCCATATTAGGCAACAGAGATGGGCATTTTCTTCTCTTCCCTTGAGAAACTTACTAAAATGACTGTGAAAGAATAACAAGAGGCATAAACCTGAAGTAAATGTTTTAGGAAAGCCCAAAATAAGTAAAAAAAAAAATATATATATATATATATATATATATATATATATGGAAGAAAAATGAAAATTTTTCACAGGATAACTGGTATATGAAATTGTTAACACGGTCATGATATTGCTAACACAGTATATTGTTCACCTGAAAAAAATGTGATATGGGTTTGTTGGAAAGAATGGTGGAGGGGAAGTGAATTGGGAGAAGGGTAGAAAAGGAGCTAAATAAAGTCTTGTTGCTAATAGTAGGAAGCCAATGCACATTATCCAAATCTGAGAAATCATAAAATATCATAGACACAGTTTTACGGCCTAATACTAGTTAAATAGCATTCCCAAAAAAAAAATTGGAGGTAGGGAGACATGGGTCAAAGAACTGGTGTTCTTATTTACATTACACATTTTGACTTTTACAACAAGTGCATATACTTTGATATAAGGACAATTCAATGTAAATGCTTCTTGTAAATGTTGCATTCTATTGAATGATTTTAGAAAAATATTTAGGAAAATAAATCTGTTTCTAAGGGGCAACCAATGCCACTTTTAAATTTTTTTTTTTTTTTCTATTTCAGCTGTGACTTCAAAACCTGTCAGTAACTACCTCTTTTGAATCTCGTATCTTAAGCGCTTTCATTACCAACTCATAGAGGGATTTTATGTTGTCTAGTGGTCATCATTTCTAGCTTTGTGTATCCACCCTTTAGAGAATTAGAGAAAACAGTTATTGCATGTTTAAGTTAGCTAACATGTTCATTTGTGTTTGTTTTCGTAGGAACTATATCAGTACAAACTAGTAAGTTCTTTTGTTTTTTTTTTTCTCAGTACCTTCCCTTCCTTTCTTTAATCTGGGCATATGGTCTGCTAACTGAGACTTTTGAGCTTTTTGGATAACACTATTGCTAATCATAAAAACACCCATGAAGAGAGTATCAGAGTCCATATTAGGCAAATTGAACAAAGGTGCTTTCTTCTATTCCCTCCTGAAACGCACCAAAACAGCAAAGTAAAAAGAAGCAGGGACTGCAAAAACATTGTAAGAAAACAGAAAAGAATGCAAAAATTAACTGCAGTCAGTATTTGCCTGTCTACCCATATATTTATTTACTTTTATCTTAATTTCTTCCTGCATTTCCATGCTTCCATCAGAATTTTCTTTCACTTTTATTCTCTGTAACATTTCTTTTATTGCTTCCACCCTATTCTTCCTCTCATCCTCTATGACAAAAACTTCGTATGAGTCAGACCATTTCATCATATCCCATGACTGCTATACTCTTTCCTGGGGTTCCACGTTTCTTGCTTGTTGTCAGCTGGTGGTTGAGCTCAGTTCCTAGGGACCCCTGCAGTTCCCTGCCACCTTTTCCTTTCTCAGGTGCTCTGAGACATGGCAGCTTACTTCTTCAGGTCCAGAAGGAGAATCCCTCACTCCATCCAGGCTGCTCAAATGTAACATGTATCATAGGAGTGACTATCTTATCACCTTGCCCACATTCTATTAGCTAAAAACAAGTCATAGGTTCTACACTCACTCAAGGAGAGAGCATTATACAGGGGGTGACTCATTAGGGTTAATCTTAGAATTTTGCCCACCACAAGAAAATAAAGGAGAAGACCTATGGGGAGGGCAAAAAGACTGAATCTTTGATAGCAGGAAGTCAGTAGATATTGTATCAAACTGAAACACCAGATAGCACATTCCCAGAAAGCTATTTTCAAATATTTAGATAAATTCTAGAAAAAGAGCCTACATTTAAATACAGAGTGGATATATATTACAGGACAGCAAATCTGATTGCAAATGGTTGTAACAAGGCATCAATGTTTTTTGCTGTAAGTCTACAATATTAGATGAGTTTTCAAAATGTGGTAATATATGACTTTGATATTAACGTTTAATTTTAATAATACATGTGAATATGTCAATTTTGCATTATATCCATTATGAAAACTGATAGTAGAGAAAACTAGTCTTCCTTTCACAAACAAAAATTTTGTGTTTGTTTGTGTTTCAGTTGAGACTCCAGAATCCATTGGTAAATTCATTTCTGAATTTTCCATATTTGCTTTAGTCTCCTATATTTAAAAAAAAAAAAGTCTTTTGTATTCTTAGTATGTTATACTCTAAGTTTTAAAATCACTCTAGTGTGGCTAAGGGAAAGAAAATATTATCTCCTCCTCTCAGGTAAACCACACTTATGCTACTATTTGTATTGTAGAAAAGTGCCTAGAACCCATCAGTACCCTTCTTTCTGTTTCTAATCTGGGGATGATCTGGTTTGATAATCATGAGTCTTTCAGCTTTCTGAATATTACCCTTACTGGTGTTAAACCAACCGTACAAAGAGTATCAGAGTCCATATTAAGCAAATAAAAAGGGGGTACATTTTTCCTTCCCTCCTGAAGCTCAACCGAATGGAAAAAATAATTTGAAGGCAAAATCATACTATGAAACCAGCGAAGAATGTAAAAATTAACTGCAGAGCACAGAAAATTTTATGCAGAAAACCTGGTATAATCTATAATTCAGCTAAGATGAAAATTTACATGGGCAGATATTATAAGTCAATATATTGACTTACAAAAACAAATGTGACATGGGTTTACTGGAGAGATAGTGAGAGAAGAAGTAAACAGGGAAGAGTAGAAAAGAGGTAAAGCCTTGGTACCCCAAGAGGAAGCTACTGTGCATGATCCAAACTAAAGAAACTATAAAATAGCAGTAGGCACTCAAGGACCAAATATTAGTTAGACAGCCCATTCCTTCCAAGGTGAAAGTGAAAAGGAAACAGAGTAGATTTGATGACTCAGAAGACTGGTGCTTTATATGCATTTATGATTTGACTTTTAAAGTAAGTAAACACACATTGATAAAATAAAAATTAGATTTAAACATAGTTTAGGTCAACTTTGCATTCCACAGCATAATCTCAGAAATATATTAGGCAAAACTAATATCCTTCTAATGGGCAAACAACACCTATACCTTTATTTGTGGCTTTCAAATGAGTCAAAAAGTAGCATTTCAAATCATTTGTACTTTCATTACCAAATTACAGAGGATTTCTGCATTATTTGACCTCATCTCTAGCTTTGTAAATCCTCACTTTAAAGAATGAGAAAAAATGGTTCTTCCATCGCTAACTTAGCTTTTATCTTTATTTCTGTTTGTTTTTTAGGAAATAGCTCAGAACAAACCAGTAAGTTCCTTTTGTGTCTCTTATCTATAGCGTGCATGGGCTCTTAGGAAAAGTTTGTTATTGTTTCTTATACTTAAAGAACTGGCTGAACCCATTTTATAAATTCCTTCATTAAAAGGTTATTAATGGAGGGTTGATGCTAAATATGAAAACTGGAAAAGTTCCATTTTCTTCCATAAGTTCTTAAAATCACGTTGAATTGACAGCAAAGATATTTTTAAAGGCAAAATCTGAAAGTCTAAGAAAATAAGAGAAATCACAAGCAGATTAAATATTTGAAACCAAACTGTTAAAGCTGAAAAGCAAATGGATTAATAGTAATCGACTTAAGTGATCCACAAATCATGAATCCTTGTTGTTGTTGTTGTCATGTGCCGTCTATAGTGACCCCTCCTTGGGTTTCCGAGGCAGTATCACTGCAGAAGTAGATTGCCCCATCTTCCTTCCAAGGAGTGGCATGAATCCTTTTTGTTGTTGTTGTTATGTGCCGTCGAGTTGGCCCCGACTCATAGCGACCCCTCCTTGGGTTTCCGAGGCAGTATCACTACGGAAGTAGGATTGCCCAACCTTCCTTCCGAGGAGAGGCTGGTGGGTTTGAACCGCCAGCCGTCTGGTTAGCAGGCAAGCGTCTTAACCACTATGCTACCAGAGCTCCCAGCATGAGTCCTTACTAAATTCATAAGGGCTCATCTTAAACAGTAGAGACAAGAATGGCTCATGATTACTAGGGACGAGGTAGGATATTAGAGGCATGAAGGTGAGGCTGAAGACAAGATGAGTGCTAAAAGTTTCTTTGTTGTTGTTGTTGTTATGTGCCGTCGAGTCAGCCCCGACTCATAGCGACCCCTCCTTGGGTTTCCGAGGCAGTATCACTACGGAAGTAGGATTGCCCAACCTTCCTTCCGAGGAGTGGCTGGTGGGTTTGAACCGCCAGCCTTCTGGTTAGCAGTCAAGTGCTTTAGCCACTATGCTACCAGAGCTCCTAAAAGTTTCTTTAAAGAAATCTATTTAAACCATCTCCTCCTTTCCTCTCCATCATGCTTCACTTTGGCATTTACACTGTATCACATTAGAAGGGAATTTATGCCTGGGAGAAACCGAATCAAAGGGAACCCTAGAAACAGGGACTCCATGTACATGTAAAATCATCCTTGACATCCTGATAATAAAGGGAAAAAAAATAAATAAGAGTCTACATTCTTTCCCTGATACACTCAGTCAGGTTTATATCCCATACACCAGGAGAGCACAGAAACCTTGGGAGAAAATAATCTACCATAGCATACAGATCTATATATTCTGATACTGGGGTTCATCCAGAGAAAACCAACTATCCTCTGAGACAATCACTATCTATGCATGCAAAATAAGCTATTTAGAGCTTACTCTTCAACATGAACTGACATAAAGGGATCACAAAACATTGTGGGACAGATTTTACCTTGAAAGACAAAGAATCCAACCATCATGCAGAAAATAGGTAATTGGAAGAAAGCAAGAAAATTCAGAAAACAATGAAAAGTTTAAAAAAAAAAA
>NW_006921881.1:433745-435105 GCF_000298275.1 Orycteropus afer afer
TTCCGAGGAGTGGCTGGTGGGTTTGAACCGCCAGCCGTCTGGTTAGCAGGCAAGTGTCTTAGCCACTATGCTACCAGATACTACCTCAGAAATCCAAGGAGAGGTCGCTATGAGTCAGAAAAGACTCAACGGCAATAAGTTTAGTTTTGGGTTTTTTTCTTTAATGATAAAATATTCCACTCATGAATCAAGAACAGGTTGTTACTACATAATGGAAGTAAGGAACAGTGTGTCCAGAATACAGGAGATCCCTTAGGATGTCTCTTGTGACCTGAGATTAAATGGAAAACTACCACAGTACAATTCAGGCAGAAATGCTAATGGCCCAGACCTTTCAAAAATGAAGGGTTGAGTCACCCAACCAGGCAAAGAACCTTGATCAGGTGAGATAGCTGCTTAGGATAAAGGAAATATGGAATGGTTAGTGGAAGAAGGTAGCTGGGCTGATCAGCTACAACCATGTAAATCAGTTGCAGAAACAAGGATTATAAACTTTCGAGTATTTCTTCCTAATTTTGTTATGAATATGGTTGTATGCAACCATATATTAGCTAAATATTTCTCTGTTTCTCCCTTATCCCCTTATCTCCTAACACAAGATAAATTAATAATAATTAACTTTATGTGACAGTATTTAAGTTGCAGGATATTAAAGGGAAAAAGTTAGTGTCACCCACGGACTGAATACTCTTCTGGGGGAGAACTTAGCATGTTTTTAGTTGTATGTAGCATAGTTATACCATGTGAGGCACAATACAACTTTGTTACTCTTTACCTAGAGATTAAGTACAGTTTAAAGAAATGTGTTTGGTGCTAAAATGACAAGGGACAGACTGTGATAGTCTTTTTATGTGTCACTTTAGCTATGCTACAGTCCCCCATTATTCAAAGACTAGATGTTGCTGTGTAACTATTTTGTAGATATTATGAAAACCCATAATCAATTGACATTAAATAAAGGTTATCCTGGAAAACCTGGTAGGTCTGGATTCTGGATAACTTAGGAGGTCCTGACTCAATCAGTTGATAAGCCTTAAGAGTAGACCTGAGGCTTTTCTGATGAAAAAGAAATCCCCCCTACAGAGAGCAGACTCAGCCTGAGCCCGAGGTTCCAGCCTGACCTTCCTGATAAAACTACAGGTTTGTACTTGCCTATCCATCCTACAGGGAGCTCTGGTAGCGTAGTGCCTAAGGCACTTGACTGCTAATCAGAAGGCTGGCAGTTCAAACCCAACAGCCACTCCTTGGAAGGAAGATGGGGCAATCTACTTTCGTAGTGATACTGCCTTGGAAACCCAAGGAGGGGTCGCTATGAGTTGAGTCTGACTCAACAGCCCATAACAACAACAACATCCGTCCT
>NW_006921881.1:435395-441685 GCF_000298275.1 Orycteropus afer afer
ACCTTCCTTCCGAGGAGTGGCTGGTGGATTTGAACTGCCAGCCTTCTGGTGAGCAATCAAGTGCTTTAGGCACTATGCTACCAGAGCCTACACAAACACGTAAACCAGCTGCTTACAATAAGCTGTGATCTATATCTCCTCCTGGTTCTGCTTATCTGGTTGGACCCTTAGTCATATACCAATTTGAGAGTACAAGGAATGCCAAGATGACTGCTCTGATTCAGGAGATCAACTAGTCCAGTTGGAGGACTGAGAGCTCCCTTTGGGCTTTCTGCAAAGAAAAGGCAACCTGATAGATGCCCAGGTGCCTTTTTTTTTTCCCCCATAATATTTTATTCAATTTGTGGTGAAAGCTTACAAAGCAAGTTAGGTTCCCATGTGACAATATCCACACAAATTGTTCAAGGACATTAGCTACATTTATCACAATGTGTCAACATTCTCTATGACCGTGCTCTGCTTATTCTATTTCCAGTATCTAGTTTCCCTGCCACCTTAATTCTAAAAGAATAAAACCTATTTAAAAAACCAAACCTGTTGCCATTGAGTCGATTTTGACTCATAGAGCTTCTATAGGATGGAGAAGAACTGCTCCATAGAATTTCCAAGGCTATAAATCTTTACGGAAGCATGTTGTTGTTGTTGTTGTTATGTGCCGTCATACTGCCTCAGATTTCCCCCGCACAGCAGCTGGTAGGCTCAAATTGCCAACCTTTTGGTTAGCAGTTGAGGGCTTAACCACTGCACCAGCAGGGCTCCTTCTAAAAGAATAAGCCAATACTCAAATATTAAGTTGTCATTTGGGAGAGCAAATATGATTATAAATCGATAGAGTAGGAAAATAATTCTTTTTTGCTATAAGCCTTACAATGTAAGTTTATTTTTCAAATAAGAAGATATATTACTTTGATGAAAACAACAATATTTAATGATAATTATGAATACATCAATAATGCATTGTAGTCAAAATCAAAGAGACTGTTACAAAATCTAGTCTCCTTTTCACAGCGACTAACAATTTTGTATTTGTTTTGTTTTTCTTTTAGTTAAGACTCCAGAATCCATCCGTAAGTTCATCTGCAATTTTTGAAATCCTTTTTGGGCTACTAGTTGCAAGGAAGAATTTGCCATTCTCAGGCTGTTATATCTTCAAGTTTTTTAATCATTCTAGATAACAGAATAAAGATAAAGATAAAGCCTTCCCCTTTTTCATTGACCCTCCACTTTACCAAGCATGATATCCTTCTCCAGGGAATGGTTCCTTCTGACAACATGACCAAAGTAGCTGAGACAAAGTCTGATCAGTCTCGCTTCCAAGGAGCATTCTGGCCGCACTTCTTCCAGGCCAGATTTGTTAGTTCTTCTGGCAGTCCATGGTACTTCTGAGTATTCTTCAGAAGTTGAAGAACTTCTGAAGAAGTGGGTTTGAACCGCCAGCCTTCTGGTTAGCAGTCACATGCCTTAGGCACTATGCTACCAGAGCTCCTAAAACCGAACTCACTGCTGTTGAGTGGGATCCAACTCATAGTGACCCCTCCTTGGGTTTCCGAGGCGGTATCACTACGGAAGTAGATTAGAGTGCCCAACATTCCTTCTGAGGAGTGGCTGGTGGGTTTGAACCACCAGACTTCTAGTTAGCAGTCAAATGCCTTAGGCACTATGCCACCAGAGCTTCTACCCAGTCCTGCACCATCTTCATAATCGTTGTCATGTTTGAATCCAAACCAAAAACCAAACCCGTTGTCATCAAATCAATTCTATCTCGTGGCAACCCTATGTGTTATAGAGTACAACTGCCCCATAGAGTTTTCTTGGCTATAACCTTTACAGCAGCAGTTCACCAGGCCTTTCTTCGGCAAGCCACTGGTGAGTTCAAACCACCAACCTTTAGGTTAGCAGAAAACCACTGAAGCCACCTAGGGTTGGATAATATTCTATTGTGATTCATGTTTTATGAGCCAATTTTTGGATGTAGATTGCCAGGCCTTTCTTCCTTGTCTTAGTCTGGAAGCTCCAATGAAATCTCTGCACCATGGGTGACCCTGCTGGCATTTCAAACACCAGTGGCATAGCATCACAGCAACATGCAAGCCAACACAAATATAACAAACTGACAGGTGGTAGATTAAATAGGCCCTCAAAAAAACAGTCCGAAGAAATTAGAGATAGTAGGGGATGGGGCAGAGAACCTGGGTTTTTATTTGCATTTTTGAATTTTGACTTTCATAACAAGCATATGTACTCTGGTATTAGGAAATTGAGGAGCTCTGGTAGCATAGTGGCTAAAGCACTTGACTCCTAACCAGAAGGCTGGAGGTTCAAACCCACCAGCCACTCCTCGGAAGGAAGGTTGGGCAATCCTACTTCCGTAGTGATACTGCCTCGGAAACCCAAGGAGGGGTCACTGTGAGTCGGGGCCGACTCCACAGCACATAACAACAACAACAACATTAGGAAATTGAAACTTAAATACTTCTTGTAAACTCTGATTTCTGCTGAATGACTTTAGAAAGAAATTAAGGAAAATTCGTTTCCTTCTAATGAGCAATCAATGCCTATATTTTTATTTTTCTTCCTATTTCAGTTGTGACTTCAAAACCTGCCAGTAAGTAGCTCTTTTGAATCTCAAATCTCTTGTGTTTTCAATTACCACCTTATGGGGGATTTCTGCCTTCTCTAGCTGTCATTATTTCTAGCTTTATATATCTTCTCTTTAGTGAATTAAAGAAAATAGTTACATCAACTTTAAGTTATTTTATATGTTTATGTGTGTTTGTTTTTCAGGAATTATATCAGGACAAACCAGTAAGTTCCTTTTCTGTGCCTGTCACTAGTATATTTTGGTCTCTCGAGAATACAAAAAAAAAGACTTTTTTTCTTTTCCTTTACTAACTGCTAGTAACAGTTTTAAAAATTTGATCATTACCAGAGTTATACTGGGGTATTCAGGTTGAAAATAAAAACTTTATTTTCTCTCATGCACTCTTAAATATCACTAGATTGAGAGAAATGATAATTTTTAAAAGTCAAAATTAAACTAAGAAATTAAACCCACCAGCCACTCCTCGGAAGGAAGATGGGGCAATCTACATCCGTAATGATACTGCCTCAGAAACCCAAGGAGGGGTCGCTATGAGTCGGGTCTACCTCGACGGCATATAACAACAAGAAGAAATTAAAAGAACCACCACAAGCAAACGAAATTTTGAAATAAAACTATTAAAGCTGAAAAGCAGATAGATGAGTAATAACTAATTTAGCTGATCCACAAAATACTAAACTTCAGTAAATTCAAGAGGCTTCATCCTAAGTAGTCATTCTACCCACCAGCCACTCCTCGAAAGGAAGGCTGGGCAAACTACTTCCATAGTGATACTGCCTCGGAAACCCAAGGAGGCATTGCTATGAGTCGGGTCCGACTCCACCTCAGTGAGTTTGGTCTGGTTTTTTATAGAAAGCGGAAACCATAAGAGCTCAGGATTACCAGAGCTAGGGAACATTTTAGTCAGTGGTGTGAAAATGGGTCTGAGGACAGGAAAATTAGCTGTTATCCTGTCAAATAGTATATATCAACCAACTCCCCACTCTCTGTATCCACCTTCTACTCTGGTACCTACAGTGTATACAGCAGAAAAGAGGTTTGTGCTCAGGAGAGTATGAAATAAAGGAAACCTGGATAAGAGAACTCCATAGATAGGTAAATAATCCTGAAAATAAAGGGTAAATATAAATCTACATCCTACATTGTTTCTCCACTCGAACAATCTTTGCTATTTTATAGGAACATTTAGGTCATTTATATTCAATGTAATTATATATTTGGTTTTGAAAATACTTGTTCTGCCTAATTTTCCTTTATTCCTCCCCTTTTTGCCTAATTTTAGAACTTTTCAAATATAATTCTAATTTCCCTCTCAGCATATGAACTATGTATTGTTTTACTACTTTTTTTGCCAGTGATTACCCTAGAGATTACAACATGTCTTATTAAAATCTGATGTAAAATTGCTATTATAACATTTGCTACACATATTAAGACCTTTAGAACACTATCTCTGTCTTTTGACCTTGTTAACATGTATTTTAAACCCTGCATTATTTTTAACTCAACAATGCACTATTTTTGTTATCTTATAAGCTATATGCTTGCATACATTTACCACTGTATTCACTGATTGTTGTATTCAACTACTCCTGCATTTTCATGCTTCCAACAGGACATTTTTTTTTCCTTTTATTCTTCTTAACATTTCCTTTAGAGTTTCTGCGCCATTCACCCTCTTTCATCCTTCCATGACTACAATTTCATGTATGCCAGAACTTTTAGCCAGTTACTATATGTCTTTTATGCCTTTCTGAACCCCCTACTTTCTTCTTGGTTGTCAGATGGGCCCCTTTCAGACCCTCAATACACCTGAAGATCTCTGACAACACTGTCCTCTCACACTCATTGCCCTCGAGTTGGATCCGACTCATAGCAACCCCTCCTTGGGTTTACGAGGCAGTCTCACTACGGAAGAAGATTGCCCAACCTTCCTTCTGAGGAGTGGCTGGTGGGTTTGAACCACCAGCCTTCTGGTTAGCAGTCAAGTGCCTTAGGCACTACGCCACCAGAGCTGCTCTCAAAACATGGCAGCTTCCTTCTCAGAAGCCAGCTGCAGAATCTCTGGCTCCGGCCTACCAAGCCCGAGCGCTATATAACATTATCAGGGGAGCAGCTATCTATCACCGTAGCCATATTTTACTGACTAAAAGCAAGTCCCAGGTTTCACCTTCACTAAAGGGGAGAGCATTATACCTGGCGTTGACTCAGTGAGGGTTATTTTAGATTTTTTTTTCTAGCATAGGAAGGTAAAATAGATGAGGTGCTCAGAGGAGGAATCAGAAAGTAACATTTTCAATAGTTTAAAGTCAGTATAGGAGCTCTGGTAGCGTAGTGCCTAAGGCACTTGACTGCTAACCAGAAGGCTGGTGGTTCAAACCCACCAGCCACTCCTCAGAAGGAAGGTTGGGCAATCTACTCCCGTAGTGACACCACCTGGGAAACCCAAGGAGGGGTCGCTATGAGTCAGATCTGACTGGACAGCACATAACAACAAAGTCAGTATAAAGCTATATAAAATCCATAATATAGAAATCATATTTTCAAAGCTATTCAAATATTTTGATATATTCCAGAAGAAAGAACATGTAAATATTGACTGGTTGTAATCTGAAAGAGAAAATCAGATTCTGAATGGGTGTACAAAAAAATAAATAAATAAACACCACCACTGCCATACAGTCGATTCTGATTCAAAGTGACCCTATGAATAGACAGAGTAGAACTGCCCCATAGGATTTCCGAGACTGTAAATCTTTACGGAAATAGACTGACTGCCTCATCTCTCTCCCATAGAGTGGCTGGGGGGTTCGAACCACAGACCTTTTGGTTAGCAGTCAACTGTCTTAACCACTGCACACCAGACCTCCTGTGAATGGATATGGGAGGGCAAAAAATACTTTTTGCTCTACCTGAACAAACTTAGATGACTTATTAAATTTTGAAAATATGTTACTTGGATGAAAACTATTACATTGTTTAATATATCTGAATATTAATTTTGTATTGTGTTCAAAATCAAAAAGAGTAGTTAGAAAACCAGTCTTCTTTTCATAGCTAAATAACAATTTTGTGTTTATTTTGTTTGTGTTTTAGTTGAGACTCCACAATCTATGGGTAAGTGTCTTAAATGTATCAAATTTTCTTTGGTCTCCTAGCGACAGAAAAGACTTTTGATTCCTCAGACTGTACTAATTTCAAGCATGTTACTTACTCTAGACTAGATTCAGGGAAAAAATTAATTAATAATCACACTTACGTTTCTGTTACCTCTTTTCACTCTCAAATCACATGTGCTTTTATTTCCAATTTATAGGGATTTTTTTTTTTTTTTTACTGTGATTTGAGTGAAAGATTACAGAGAGAATTCACTTTCCATACAGCAGTTCATACACATTTTGTCTCCTGATATTGACTGCAATTCCCCACAATGGAGCAGTAGCAGCCCTCTTCCCGCTTCCTCCCCATAGTTACCTCCTCCCTGTGTTCTTCCCTCCCACGCACTCGTGCCCTCCAGCTGTCTCCCTGTGCATACACTGCCCTCCTGTTCTCCAAGGACTAATCTCTCCAAGGAGTGTACCTACCCAATGTAAATGTTCAGCCCATATGCCTGTCTTTTATTCTGCTGGAAGCCATGGGAGTGAGTTCAATTCCAGATCTGAAGGGCACCTAGAGGCCATAGTCTCAG
>NW_006921881.1:443495-452880 GCF_000298275.1 Orycteropus afer afer
AACTTTTTAAAATGTTACTTTGATTAAAAAAACAGTTAAGATGTATTAATTAATACATCTGAATGTGTCAATTTTACATTGCGTTCAAAATCAAATGCTTTTTTTTTTTTTTTTTGGCTATATATATGAAAGCAACTTTAGTTAACTTTTTAAAATGTTACTTTGATTAAAAAAACAGTTAAGATGTATTAATTAATACATCTGAATGTGTCAATTTTACATTGCGTTCAAAATCAAAGTCACTGTTAGAGAACTAGTCTTCTTTTCACAAACTAATAACAATTTTGTGGGGGGTTTTTTTATTTGTATTTTAGCTCAAACTCCAGAATCCAGCCGTAAGTTAATTTTCAATTTTTCAAATCTGCTTTGGTGTCCAAGTTACAAGGTAGACTTTTGAGTTCTCAGGCTGACTTTTGAGTTCTCAGGCTGTTATAATGTCAAGCATTTTAATCACTCTGGACTACCTTCAAACCAAACCCACTGCCATCAATGCAGTAAATCATTGCAGAAGTAGATTGCCCAGACTTGCTTCCGTGGAGTGGTTGATGGGTTTGAACCACCAACCTTTTGGTTAGCAGTCAGATGCTTTAGGCACTGTGCTACCAGAGCTGCTTCTAGACTACATTGTTGCTGTTGTTTTTATATGCCATTGAGTGGGACCTGACTCATAGCAACCCCTCCTTGGGTTTCTGAGGCAGTATCACTATGGAAGTAGATTGCCCAACCTTCCTTCCAAGGAGTGTTTGGGGGGTTTGAACCACCAGCCTTCTGGTTAGCAGTCTAGACTACACTAGGAAAAGAAAATATTAATTACACTCATGTCCTTGTCTGTAGTCTAGAAAATATCTTAGGATACGTCACTATCCTTTCTGCTTTTAATCTGTAAATGACTTGGTCTGCCAAGTGTGAAGCTTTTGAGTTTTCAGATATTATGACTGTTATTGTAAATCTACCCATGAGGAGAGAGTACAAGAACCCATATTAAGCAGATGGAAAATGGGCACTGTCTATTCTTCCCCTCAGAAACTCACTTAAATGACTGAGAAAGAATAATAAAAGGCATCAATGAGAAAAATGTTCTAAGAAAGTCCCCCAAAAAAAACTAAAAAATTAATTGAAAACCAAAACCAAACCAAACTCATTGCCGTCGAGTCGGTCCTGACTCACAGTGACCCCTCCTTGGGTTTCCAAGGCAGTATCTCTACGGAAGTAGATTGCCCAACCTTCCTTCCGAGGATTGGCTGGTGGGTTTGAACCACCAGACTTCTGGTTAGCAGTCAAATGCCTTAGGCACTATACAACAAATTGTGCACAAGATGATGGCATAATACATGATTCAGCTATTACCATTATTTACATGGTCATGATATTGCTAAAATGATCTACTGATTCACTAACAAAACAGTAGTGTATGTTTGTTGGAAAGAGTAAGAGAGGGCAATGAATTGGGGAAAGGTAGCAAAAGAGGTCAACCTTTGTGTCCCATAGTAGGACAGCAATATAAATTATTCAAATTTGAGAAATCATGAACTATCATAAAAACATTCTATGATCAGTTATTAGTTAAATAGCTCCCTACTCCCAACCCTCCCAAAATAAATGTATGTGAAAAGGAAATTGGAGATAAGAAAGAATGGATCAGAGATCTGGTGTTTTTATTTACCTGATATAATTTCACTTCTATAACAAGTACATGTAGAAAAATTGTTAGTAGAAAAATTAAACTTAAATAAAATTTAAACTTAAATACTTCTTGTAAATTTCTCATTCTATTAAATGATTTTAGAAAGATAATAAGGAAAACTATGATTTTTTAACGGAAATCCAATATGTATATTTTAATTTTAAGTTTTCTTCTATTTCAATTGTGACTTTGAAAGATATCATTAAATCACTCATTTGAATCCAAATTTTATGTGCTTTCATTACCATCTGATAGGGACTTTTGTGTTCTGGCTGTAATCACCTGTAATTTTATAAATCCTCCCAGTAGAGAAAATAGCTATTTACATGATTATTTATGTTTGTTTTTGTAGGCATTATCTCGGGACAAACTAGTAAGTTCCTTCTCTGTCCTTTACCTCTAGAATGCTTTCGTCTCTTAGGAATGGAAAAAGGAGGTTGTGTTTTTATGCTTGTTTTTGCTACAGTACCTGCCAGCAACCATTTTATGGATTCCCTCATTTTTTTAAAAGAGTATTCCTGGGGCACTAAGGTTGAAAATAAAAGTGTGAAAAGCTTCCTTTTCCCCCATATATACTAGATTAAGAGAAAAGATATTTTTTAAAGGCAAAATTGAAACATCTGAGAAATAAAACCACTACAAGAAAGTGAAAACTTGAGACAAATCTTAAAGCTGAAAAGCAGATAGATGGGTAAGTAATAACTAACTTAGCTGATACACAGAGCATGAGTCCTAACTAAATTCAAGAGGGCTAATTCTAAATAAGGAGCTCTGGGAGCATAGTACATAAGGCACTTGACTGCTAACCAGAAGGCTGGCGGTTCAAACCCACCAGCTACTCCTCAGAAGGAAAGCTGGGCAATCTATTTCTATAGTGATACCACCTCAGAAACGCAAGGAGGGGTCGCTATGAGTTGGGTCCGACTCAACAGCACATAACAACAAACAACATCAACAATCCTAAAAAGCTAATCCTAAACAGCAGAAACCAGTATAGCTCAGAATTATCAGGAGTCAGGTAACAATTTCGTCAAGGGTGTAAAGATTGGGCTGCAGACGGGATGATTAGCTGCTGTTGCTGTGTACCATGCAGTCAATTCTGACTCACAGTGACCCTACAGGACAGAGTAGAACTGCCCCATAGGGTTTCCTAGGCTGTAATCTTTACAGAAGCAGATTGCCAGGTATTTCCTCTGTTGGAGTAGCTAGAACTACTAACTTTTGGTTCCTTAACTGAGCACTTAACCACTGAGCCACCAGGGTTCTTTTTGATTAGCTGTAGGCCTGTCACAATAAAGCCAATAAACCAAACCAAAATGTTGTCAATTCCAACCAGGCCTTTCTTCTGAGTTGCCTTTGGATGAATTTGAACAAACAACCTTCCAGTTAGTAGTAAAGTGCTTAACAGTTTACACCACCTAGAAACTACCACCACTGAAAACAGGTCTATATAAATCAACTCCTCATTCCTCTCAGTCAAGCTTCAACTCTGGTACTTACATTTTTCTAGAGTAGAAGAAAAGGGGTAATGCTCCAGAGAGGCTGTATCAAAGGAACCTTGGATATGGGGACTCCACATACATCCTGCATGTTTCCCCAGTGTACCCAAATGCAAATGAAATGGACTTTGCAGGTGTGATTAAATTAAGGATCTTAAGATGGGAATGATGGCATACCGATTGAGATATTTCAACAAACAGATGCCCCATTGGAGGCACTCACTCAGTTATGCCAAGAGATTTGGAGGACAGCTACCTGGCCAACTGACTGGAAGAGATCCATATTTGTGCCCATTCCAAAGAAAGGTGATCCCACAGAATGTAGAAATTATAGAACAATATCACTAATATCACATGCAAGTAAGATATTACTGAAGATAATTCAGAAACGTTTGCAGCAGTATATTGACAAGAGAACTTCCAGAGGTTCAAGCCGGATTCAGAAGAGGACGTGGAACAAGGGATATCATAGCTGTTGTCAGATGGATCTTGGCTCAAGGCAAAGAATACCAGAAAGATGTTTACTTGTGTTTTATTGACTATGCAAAGGCATTTGATTGTGTGGATCATGACAAATTATGGATAACATTGAGAAGAATGGGAATCCCTGAGCACTTGATTGTACTCATGAGGAATCTGTACCTTGACCAGGAGGCTGTCGTTCGAACAGAACAAGGGGACACTACATGGTTTAAAATCAAGAAGGGAGTACGTCAGGGTTGTATTCTTTCTCCACACTTATTCAATCTATATGCTGAGCAAATAATCCGAGAAGCTGGACTATATGAAGAAAAACGTGGTATCAGGATTGGAGGAAGAATCATTAACAACCTGAGATATGCAGACGATACAACTTTGCTTGCTGAAAGTGAGGATGACTTAAGGCACCTACTGATGAAGGTTGAAGAATACAGTCTGCAGTATGGATTACATCTCAACATAAAGAAAACAAAAATCCTCACAACTGGACCAATGAGCAGCATCACAATCAATGGAGAGAAGATTGAGGTTGTCAAGGAATTCACATTGCTTGGTTCTACAATCGATGCCAACGGAAGCAGCAGTCAGGACATTAGACGTCGTGTAGCATTGGGAAAGTCAACTGCGAAGGAACTGTTTCAAGTGCTGAGGAGCAAGGATATCTCCTTGAGGACTAAGGTGCGCCTGACACAAGCCATGATATTTCCAATCACCTTGTATGCATGTGAGAGCTGGACAATGAATAGGGAAGACCGAAGAAGAGTTGATGCTTTTGAGTTGTGGTGCTGGCGAAGAATGCTGAAAGTACCATGGACTGCTAAAAGAACTAACAGATCTGTCCTGGAGGAAGTGCAGCCAGAATGCTCCTTGGAAGCAAGAATGGCCAGACTTCGTCTCACCTATTTTGGTCATGTTGTAAGAAGGGACCATTCCCTGGAGAAGGATGTCATGCTTGGTAGGGTGGAGGGTCGACGAAAGAGGGGGAGGCCTTCAACGAGATGGATTGATACAGTGGCTGCGATGATGGGCTCGAGTATAGCAGGGATTGTGGGGCTGGTGCGGGATCGGGCAGTGTTTCGTTCTGCTGTGCATGGGGTTGCTATGAGTCGGAAACGACTCGACGGCACTTAACAACAACAACAAGATGGGAAGATTTTCCTGGATTAGTCACTGGGGCTCAGTGTAATCACAAGGACCCTTATAAAATGGAGATCAGAGTCAGACAAAAGATGTGATGATGACAACAGGGGTTGGACAGATGCCCTGTGAAGTAGGAAGACAGGGTCACAAGCCAAGGAATGTAAGTAGCTTCTAGAAGCTGGAAAAGGCAAGGAACCAGTATCCTCCAGAGCCTCCAGAAAAAAACAGGCCAGCTAACATCTTAACGCTATCCCACTGAGATTGGTATTGAACTTATAACCTCCAGAACTGTAAAATAATAAATTTCTGTTGTATAATCCACTAAGTTTGAGGTAATATGGTTCTGTAGTAATAGAAAACCAATACACTACATTAACAGAAAAAAAGAGAAAAATCATATAATCATCTCAATAGATGTAGAAAACATGTTTAATAAAATTCAACATGGAGTAATACTTTAAAAAAAATAGCAAATTAGACATAAAAGAAAATTTCCTTAATCTAAAGAGCATGTTTAA
This sequence comes from Orycteropus afer afer, assembly GCF_000298275.1. Classification (NCBI taxonomy): domain Eukaryota; kingdom Metazoa; phylum Chordata; class Mammalia; order Tubulidentata; family Orycteropodidae; genus Orycteropus; species Orycteropus afer. The sequence continues at coordinate 448,817 of NW_006921881.1, forward strand.
ACAAACTAACTCTCACTCACTCACTGCCACCAGGTTGATTCCCACTCATAGCAACCCCCTTTGGGTTTCCGAGGTGGCAAATCTTTACGGAAGTAGATTGCCCAGTCATCCTTCCATGGAGTGGCTGGTGGATTTGAACTGCCAACCTTCTGGTTAGCAGTCAAATGCCTTAGGCACTACACCACCAAAGCTGCTTACGGGCAACCTCATATTTAATAGGAAATTTTTTAAATTTTTCCTCGCAGATCAGAAACAAGACAAGAATCCCCACTATTATACCTTATTTTCAAACAGACTTGGAGGTGTAAGACAACTCAATAAGGAAAGAAAATGAAATAAAGGGCATCAAGGTTTTAAAGAAAAAAAAAAATTGACCTCAATTTTTCAGACAATATGATGATACATACAACAAATACAAAACACCCCACAGATACATTATTAGAATTAACAGTAATGTTTAACAAGGTTGCTAGATACAAAGACAATATAAACAAATACATATAATTCTACATACATAGAAAAAAATTAGAAAATGAAATCTTTAAAAAAAATGATACCACTCAGAGTAGCATTGAAAGTAATAAGTACCTAAGTAGAAATCAAATAAGAGAAATACAAGACCTCTATGCAGAAAACTATAAAACTTAACCTGCTTTTACTCCTTGTCTTGTGGCCCCTTCCTTCATCTTCAAAGCACATCACTACAACCTTTGTATCTGTTATCATCTCTCCTCTCTGATCCTGCCCCCTTGCCTCCCTCTTACAAGGATCCTGTAATTACACTGAATCTCTCTAGATAACTCAAGAAGAATTATGACAAAATAAGTGAGTGATAGTTAGTTAGTTAGAATTATGAAGAATTACATCATATTCATGGATTGGAAGGCTCAATATTAGAAAAATGATGATTCAAAATTTTTGCTAATGATTAAATGAAATCAAAACCTAAAGAAGTTTATATAGTGTGTGTGTGTGTGTGTGTGTGTGTGTGTGTGAAAAGTGACAAACTGATTCTAAAACATACCAAGAAAAAAAAAAATACGCAAAAAAACTTCAAACAAAACCAGAAAAAAAAAAAAAAAGTAAAGAACTATGTAGAACCAAGACACTCTTGAAGAAGAACAAGGTAAGAGAACATACTCTATTGGGTATTGTCTTATTATAAAGTTCCTTTAAATAAGGCAGAGTACTATTAGGGTGAAGATAGACAAATGGACCACAGAAACAAAACAGAAAATCTAGAATCAAAATTGTTAGGAAAGTGTGGAAGTACAGAAGTTAAAGTGAAAATAAGAAGAGTAGAAAATAACCATGACCTTGACAGATCAGATCAGATTTTATTGAAGAAAAGTCGTGAGGGAGGACTCTAGTAGCAATATGAACAATGCCAGTCGCAGAGTAGAGCCGTGCCTGGGGGAAGTGTTGCCTCCTTTTATAGGGACCTCGGGTGAGCAAGGGGTTTTGCAAGAGTTGCAGTTTTCAGGAAGTCGGGTTGTTTTTGACAAGGGTGGGGGGGTGTCGGCAGGTGGAACTTATCCTTGAGGTTTCACAAGGGGTCTGCAGATGGAATTTATCTTTGAGGTTTCACAAGGCGGGGGAGGGTGTGGGGTCTGCAAGCGGAGTTTATCGCTAAGGTTTCTCAAGGCAGGGGAGGGTGGGGGGCTGCAGGTGGAATTTATCTTTGAGGTTTCAGGGTGTCTTAGCCAAGTTTAGAGTAGCCAGTTCGGTCCTTCAAAAACCATGAATATCTGAAAACTTGATTTATGAATAAACCAAAGTATCACTACAAGGTTGTGAGGCAAGGAAAATCTCTCTTCAATAAATAATACTGGATCAATTTACTATCGATATGAAAAAAAAATAAACTTGATCCCTAACTGGGGTTAGTTAGTTTCTAGGGTGACCTATTCATCTCTGTTAGAGCCCAGAGCTCTTCTAGCTTAGCCCTGAAAGCCTTGGGTCCTGGGAGTCCTCTCAGTCCTAGGCAAGGTGAGATCTCTCCCAATCTCTAACTCACATCATTCACAAACTCAACACAAGGCATATTTAGCTCTAAATGTGAAAGATAAAATCAAAAGTCTTCCAGAAGATTAAATAGAGTATCTCGAAGATCTTAGGTAAAGATGTTTTAAATAGGACGCACAGAGAAGTAACCAAAAAAAATTTAAAAAAAAAAAAAAAAGATAAACTGATATATATTAAAAAGAAGAACCTCTGTTCATTAAAAAGGAGCTCTGGTGGTGAACTGGTTAAGGCATTTGGCTGCTAACAAAAAGGTTGGTGGTTGCAACCTACCAGCTGCTCCACAGACGAAAGATGGGGCAGTCTGCTTCCATAAAGATTTACAGCCTTGGAAACCCAGTAGGGGTCTCTATGAGTCAGAATCGACTCAATGGCAGTGAGTTTGATTTGGTTTTGGCTTGTTGATGAAAAGATACTACAACAGTAAAAGGACAAGGCAGAGTTGGAGAATATATTGATATGTACACTTCTAATCTGGGGATTTAACCTATCTGTATTTATACTTCAATACGTAAGATCTATTTTTATGAAGTTAGAAATATATGCTATAAAACACATTTGAAAAATTTAAAGTGCCTGTCTTTGCAAAGACAAAATTGAGTCTGTGAGAGGATAGGAAAGTTCAATTGTTTTTGTTTTCCTCTGTAAAACTAATTCACTCTGTAAACTTTTACACTTGTTCTACAACAAAAAAAAAAATAAAATAAAAATTACATGATTTTGAAATGAAAGACACCAGCACTCTTCAAATTTTCTTTGTTAGTGATAGGCTGATAAAATCCTTTTCATTTTTTAAATATATGCATGCTCAATTTTTTATGTTTCACGTGAATTTTGCATTTTGCTTAATAATGAAATAATTTTGGGAAGATTGTATTCTCTTCTTTCCATCATCTTTCACTTATTTCTCTTTATTTGTGTTTGTATTTCAGTTATAATTAAACCACCACCCATGAGTAAGTTCCTTTTCTATTTCTCATATCAAATTTTGTTTGTAAGTCTTTGGCTTTCTCTGGCTGCTAGCTGTAAACATTGCTTGGGGGCACTGAGCTTCTGTTGAGGGTGATGAAAAAACTTGGAGATGGGTAGTGGTGATGGCTGCACAAGATAAACATAATTGATGTCATTGACTTGTACACGTAAAAAATGTTGAAATGGCAAAAATTTTGTAAAGTATATACATACTCATTACCATATATATATTTATATAAGTGATGAGAAAAACAAATTACTCAGAAAAGAATTCTTTAAAAGAATAATCTTCTCTTAAGCAAACAACACTTAGGCTTTTATTTATGCTTACATCTTAAATAAAACCCCAGAACCCATTACTGGGTCCTTTTTATATTTCTCATCTCTAATCTAATTTAATCTCTTGATGGTATAGAAAGCTTTTGCTTAGTCTTGCTTTTACCAGCTCCAAATTGTAAAACCATTCATAACACAGGTATTAAAGGGGGCCTTCAGGGGATGTAGCAGTTTGAGCACATTCATTTCATCAATTCTGTATAGAAATTTTTTTAAAAAGTGACTCTGAAGGCACTAAAATAGAATGAATCCAAAAGGACAAACTAAGCAATCTTTTTTTCTAAAAATAATAAAAGATTAAATCCAGGTAATAAAAAAAAAAATTATACATTAAACACAATATAACCATAGCATAGTATATGCCGTAGCTGTGAAGAATATATTCATGTTGTGACAATACAATCATTGAATATATTAATTTAACCAAACAGTGTGACAGAATTATATTAGAAAAATGGATGAGGAAATATGCATCATGAGAGTGGGACACAAAAGAAAAATAAAGACTGAACTTCTGGTAAGATGTCAGAACAGGCAGACAAGCTACACAGACGCCATTCGACAAAGAAAAGAGAAACTAATTGATGGAGTTGTTGTTGTTGTTATTTGCCGTTGAGTCGGCCCTGACTCATAGCGACCCCTCCTTGGGTTCCCGAGGCAGTATCACTACGGAAGTAGGATTGCCCAACCTTCCTTCCAAGGAGTGGCTGGTGGGTTTGAACCGCCAGCCTTCT
>NW_006921881.1:453980-456218 GCF_000298275.1 Orycteropus afer afer
AATCAATGGAAGACAGAATTAGTGAGATTGAAGACAAATATCTGAATACTTCTTTGGAAAGGGATTGTTTTGGTTACCTTGGTGCTGCTCTAACAGAAAATACCACAAATGGGATGGCTTGAAGAAACAGGAGTTTATTCTCTTACAGTTGGAAGCTTTAAGTCCAAGTTCAAAGTGCCAGGCTCTAGAGGCTGGGTGAAAGCCCCTGAACCTTGGGCTTCAGCTCTGCCTCCTGTTCCTGGTCCACTGAAGCTGAAGACTTTTCTTCACTCAGACAGCTGCTGGCTGCTGAGGCTGACAAGCCCAAGGTTGACAAGTAATAAGGCTCAGTCCCGATATTACCAAATCACACAGCAGGCCATTAATTCAAATCCATTAAAAGTCCCAAGATTGCAGAGCATGGCAGACTGCTGAACAACAACATGGCTGCATGCAGGGTTCAAGCATGCCATAGGCTACAGACCATTTCTCAAGGCTTCTCCTTTTATACAGGAAGCCGATCACATCCCTAAGGCAGCTACTCAGCTGCCTACAGTAGATTCCACTATGGACTTGATTACCAGTCTCATCATGGGGGATACTACCTCCAGCTGCCTAGCCGCTCAACCAGGCCCAACCAAGTTGACAAACAACCATAACTACCACAGGAATCAATTCGAAAAATGTTCAAAACAAAATGAAGAAAGCCTAAGGTTCATGTGAGATACCATCAAAAGGAATAACCTACGTGTAATCAGAATTCCAGAATAGGAAGAGGCAAATAAAACCACAGAAAAAAAATTGTCGAAGATTTGTTGGAAGAGAATTTTCCTGGTATGATGAAAGATGAGAATACATCCATTCAAGAAGTCCAATGAACCCCAAAAGAAAATCACTAAGACATATAATCATCAAACTCACAAAAACCAAAGACAAAGAAAGAATCCTGAAAGCAGCACAGGAAAAACAAAAAGTTACCTACAAGGGGCAACCAATAAGACTAAGCTCAGATTTCCTGACAGAAACCATGCAGGTGAGAAGACAATGGGATGGTATATGTAAAACCCTGAAAGAGAAAAATTTCCAACCAAGATTTGTGTACCCAGCAAAATTGTTCCTCAAATATAATGGTGAAATTAGGACATTTCCAGATAAACAGAAATTAAGGGAATTTGTTAAAACCAGACCAGCCTTACAAGAGATGCTAATGGGAGTCCTTTGGACAGAGAACCAACACTAGCAAACAACAACCACCCATTAACACACATGATGACATAACCCAGAAACCAACCCAGTTATAGAAGTATCCAAAGTAAATAAGACTACAATATTGTAAGCAGGGAACCAGAAACATCAATTGACAAATGAGGATAGCTACAAACCAAAAAGATGGAAAATATTGTGCAGTTACAGAATTTCTAAATGGTAGGGAAGACAACTACAAGATAGAATGGACAGTTCTAAAGCTGATAAGAGACTTATAAATCACAGGGTCACCTAAAAGAAAAATGATAAACCTTCATATCAAAATGAAAAAGAGGACCAGTACAAATAGTTAGCAAATACTAAAACAATAGCAATTAAAGACATGATAATACGATTCGTAAACAAAACGAGGTCAGCACAGAAAATTAAATGAAACAAAGAAATCAACACCACAAAAAAGCACATAACAAAATGACAGCAAAAAATTCATACTTGTCAATAATGATATATCTGGCAAGGGATTTATCTCTAAAATTTATAGAAAACTCCAACACTTCAACAACAAAAAGATTAACAATCCAATTTAAAAATGGGCAGAAGACATGAATAGACACTTCACCAAAGAGGATATTCAGGTGGCCAGCAAATACATGAAGAAATCCTCACAATTATTAGCCATCAGAGAGATGGAAATCAAAAACAACAATGAGATACCATCTCACCCCAGCACTAATGACAAAGTTCAACAAGACAGAAAATAACAAATGCTGGCAAGGATGTGGAAAGATTGGGACTTTTCATACACTGCTGGTGGGACTGTAAAATGATACAACCACTGTGGAAAACAGTATGGCAACTCCTTAAAAAGCTGGAATTAGGAGGCGGGGCAAGATGGCGGACTAGGCAGAAGGATTGCACAGACCCTCTTCAACAAAGAAAAGGGAAACCAATAAATACAGACACAGAAGATAATCTTGGACCCCTGAGCCTTGAAGGAAAGGATGCAGATTTGGACTAAACCCCAACTAGCAGAAGAATTTGCATGAAAATACC
>NW_006921881.1:459043-475637 GCF_000298275.1 Orycteropus afer afer
AAAAAAAAAAAAAAGCTGGAATTAGAAATAACATTTGGCCCAGCAATCCCATTACTAGGTATATATCCTTAAAAACTGAGAGCCATGGCAAGAACAGATATATGCACACCCATGTTCATCACAGCACTATTTACAATACCAAAAAGATGAAAACAACCTACGTGCATATCAACAAAAGAATGGATAACCAAACTATGGTACATACACACAAAGGAATACTATACAACACTAAAGAATAATGTAGAATCTGCAAATCACCACATAACATGGATGAACTTGGAGAACATTATGCTGAGTGAAATAAGTCAATCACAGAAGGACAAATATAGTATTAGTTTGTTATTGTAAAAAGCCAAAGAAAGGTTTATATATGGAGGGAAACTTTCTTTGTTGGTTACCAGGAGTGGGAGGGGAGGGAGGAAACACTGCAAGGGGGAAAAAAAAAAAAAAAAAAAAAAGCATTGACCCATGTCACTTTAGCTTTGTGTATTTCACTGTACATAAATTATATTTCAATAAAATGTATTTTTAAAAAAGAGAGAGAAAGCCTGGTAGAAGTCAAATACTAACTTTTTAAATAAATCTTTATAAATCAAGAAATAGTACTATAAAGCCTATTTAGAAAAATAGACATAAACACACACACACACACAAACAATTGAGGAAAAAAGAAAAAAACAGCAAAAGATTATCAAAAGCAGTTCCTTCCAAGGAAGGAAAATAGGAATAAAGGGGGTGAGTCAGGGTATCACTGTTGGTTTTTCTGTTTGTATGTTTTTCCTTACAAGTTCATAAAGTGGTTTAAATTTTTTAAGGATGTATATGCATTATTTTTATAAAAGTAAATTTTAAATTTAAAAAATCATGTGACCCTTTAATCTATTACATTTTTAAAAGGTTTAGAGTAAACCCTTTAAAGGGGTTTAAAGGGTTTAGAGAAAAGCCTAGTCTCGTTTCAGATCAAAACACCTCGTTTTTATATATTGGATTTCAGCAAGAACAAGATAACTCAAATAAATTCCTTTTATTCTGATCTTCTAAAGAGTTTGGAGCTTTCATTCCAATCTTAAAAAGGCTTGGTATTCACTTCTCTTTCCCTATTTCTCAGCATTCTAAAAGACTATTAATATTTTCTTAAAAGTATAATAATTTCTGACTTATAAAAAAATAGTATGGAATAACAAACAGTCCAGGAAAGGAATTCTGGAGACTGTTAATATGAACCAACACTTGCAATCAGAAAATTTTTAAAGTGTGTAATAAGAAAAATAATAATGAGGAGCCTTCGGGGTGTAAAAGAGACTACTCAGCAGATAGAAAAAAGTGAAAGGATGTATGAGCTCCATACACTTACCTTTCCTGCAGTTATTGCAAACTATGGATTCCACAATGAGGTTGTTCACAATCACAGGGGATGCTAATCTTTTACAATCACTTACAATGTCTCAGTCACTGACAATGTCATCATCATTCATTGAGAGGAAACTGAAAATGTACCTTTTTTGTGCTTCTCATGGAGAAATATTAGGAAAGTAATTATTAATCCAGAGAATGCAATACTAATCTCTTTTGGGGCTAATCAATGTGTTTTCTTTTCTCTTTTAGAAACTCATCCAACTTATAGCAGTAAGTCATTCATTTCTCTCTCAACCTGGTATATTTCAGTCTTTTATAACATATGAGAATCATTCTGTAGACTGTTTTCTATTCTGATTCTGGATGACCTGAGACACGTGGCTCTCTAGCTTTTTTGGCTCCCTATTACTTAAAATCTTCACTGAAATTCATTGAAGAATACTTGGAAGGCAAAATTTCCATGACTTTTTTCTACTGACTTACAATAGAATGCTTTGAACATTGTATGAAGGACCAATATTGTCACTTACACAAAAAATTTAGACTGTAAGCTTCCTCTCTTTTCTGACAGGTTATTAAGAAAATAAAGACAGTTCTGACAAGACATGAAGATTAGCATGAATGGGAAAATGCTCTGTATTCAATGACAGAAATAAGAATGGGGAGGTAAAAAAAATAAAAAGAAGGAAATGCAGCAACTATACACACACACACACACACACACATATAAGCTCTGGTAGCATAGTGCCTAAGGCACTTGACTGCTAACCAGAAGGCTGGTGGTTCAAACTCCCCAGCCACTCCTCAGAAGGAAGGTTGGGCAATCTACTTCCATAGTGATACTGCCTTGGAAACCCAAGGAGGGGTCTCTACGAGTCAGGTCCGACTCGACAGCACGTAACAACAACATATGTGGTTACGTATATATGCATATATACATGTATCTATATTATATACATGTGTGTGCATGGATATATATTCATATATATGTATAAAAACACATAGGGGACACAGTTATGGGTACTTCTTAGATGTAATCAAACACCTCATAAATTGGTTTTCTGGATTTGAAGCCTTAGGACCACAGTTTTGTGGGACAACTCAGCAAACTGTCACAATATAGTCCATAAAGTTTATGTTCTACATCCTAGTTTGCTAAGTAGTGTCTGGGGTCTTAAAACTTGTAAGCAGCCATTTAAGATACAACTCAGTCTCTTCTCATCCGGAGCAAAGAGAAAAAATGAAACCAAAGACTCAGAAGAAACTAGCCTACAGGACTAAGTCTACATGAACCACAGCCTCCTCTACTCTAAGGCTAGAAGAACTAGATGGTGCCAGACTACCATCAACAACTGTTCTGATCAGGGCCACAACAGATGGATTCTGATAGAAGAGGAGAAAAATACGGAAAAGAGTTCAAATTCTTAGAGAGTCCAGACTTACTGGACAGCTTGTGACGAGAGGACTCCTCAAGACTACCACCCTGAGATCCTCCAAAAACCTTGAAACAAAATTATCCCCTTAAATTACCCCCTTAGGTCACCTTTTGGGAGCTCTGGCGGTATAGTGCCTAAGGCTTTTGACTGCTAACCAGAAGGCTGGTAGTTCAAACCCACCAGCCACTCCTCAGAAGGAAGATTGGGCAATCTACTCCGGTAGTGTTATCCCCTCGGAAACCCAAGGAGGGGTCGCTATGAATCAGGTCTAACTCAACACCAGTGAGTTTGGGTTTTTTTTTTTTTTTTTTTTTTTGGTTAGGTCACCTTTTAGCTGAAAAATAGACTGGCTCATAAAATCAAGAATATTACCAGTGAGTACTCCACACCTTTAAAAAATCATATGTTATTGTTGTTGTTATGTGCTGTCTAGTAGCATCCGACTCATAGCAAGTGATCCCTCCTTGGGTTTCCAAGGTGGTATCACTACGGAAGTAGATTGCCCAACCTTCCTTCCGAGGAGTGGCTGGTGGATTTGAACCTCCAGCCTTCTGGTTAACAGTCTAATGCCTTAGGCACTATGCTACCAGAGCTCCTAAAAAATTAAAAAAAAAAAATCATATATATGAAAAATCACAAATATAAAACCAAATGGTTAACAATCACTCTAAAGCAAAGATGAAAAGGTAAGGGGACAGGGAAACCAGAAAATACTGAAATTTTACTGAAAATAAAACATATAGAATGGAATTAATGAGCATGTTGACACATTGTGAAAAACATAACCAATGTCACTGAACAATGTGTCTAGTCATTGTTAAACGGGAATTAAATTTGCTGTGTAAATTTTCACCAAAAGCATAATAAAATAGAAAAATAGTGGAAGTGTTAAATGTCCTAAATTTAGTTCAACATATGGTTTTAACTCCGGGCTGATACATGAAATGAAAAATTCTAAGCTACACAAGCACAGCACCTTTAAAGGTCTACCAAACTGAATACTGACAGAAACAAAAGAATGAAAGTCGTTTATTCTTGCATAAAGACCAGAGTTTCTGCATTCTCAGTACGGTTTATTACAGCCAAGTAACTTAGATGATGGGAGATACTCCTTAGAGAGCATGTATGTTTCCTGTACAAAAACTGGGTAAGATCCAAGTAACTGCTCCAAAAAATCTCACCTCATTCATTTCTTTGGCTTACTTTTAGGCTCAACTTCAACATCTTTTGGTAAGTTTTTATTACTCTTATATCTGGTGTTCTCTGAGTCTCCTGGGGAACTTTTTTTTGTATTTCCTATATTCACTTCTGAAAAGATTCAAATTTAGACTCAAGTACTTTAATCTCTTTTAATTTGACATAAACAGATTCTCCTTACATTATTTTTTATGTTCACCAAGTGAAGAACCCATTAGTAAAAGGAATAGAGAATACCTCAGGAATATTAAAACAAAATTCAGGACAATTGTTAACTCAAGCAAGAAGTGGAGGGATGCAGTGGGAAGAAAAGAGAGGGTACACAAATGGGAGGCACCTGGATGCTAAGTACATGGATATTAATAACTCTTTAAAGTACATACAAAAAAAAATAAAATATATACAAACACATCTAGGCTCTTACACGTGTATATCTTTCATAATGAAATATTTTTTTCTTATTTCAAGAGATAGAGGAAAAGAATAAATTAGTTATCTCATTAGAATGGTTATGATAGCTTATAAGCAAAAATAACAAAGTGTGAGTATGTATGAGGGGCAGTGGAAGTGGAGAGAAAAATAGAAGAGGAAGGTAGAGAGCGAGAGGAGTAAAAACAGAGTGAAAGTAAAGACACAGTAACGTTTGAATAAAAGCAGGTAAACAAAAGTGGTGTCCTTAACAGAGGGATAGAGACAGCAAAGAATAGACGATAATATGAATTGGGCACCTAATAAGAAAAGGGACCTTTGCATATCATATTTCCTTAAAACTCACTATAATTCCATCATTTGCACTGTTTTTGAGGCAAGAACACAAACAAATTGAAGGTAAATAACATATTCAAATCCATACATCTATTAACCAAAACCAGGATTGAATTCAGATTAAAATGAATTTAAAATTTACACTCTTCTATCTTAATTTTTGGGAGCTCTGGTAGCACAGTGCCTAAGGCACTAGACTGCAAACCAGAGGGCTGGTGGTTCAAATCCACCAGCAACTCCTCGGAAGGAAGATGGGGCAATCTACTTCCATAGTGATACTGCCTTGGAAACCCAAGGAGGGGTCGCTATGAGTCGGACCGACTCAAGGGCACATAACAACAACAAACAACACCTTAATTTTTCACTTTCATCTGCAGCCCCCTGGAGCTCTGGTGGTGTAGTGCCTAAGGCATTTGACTGCTAACCAGAAGGCTGGTAGTTCAAACCCACCAGCCACTCCTCAGAAGGAAGATTGGGCACTCTACCTCTGTAGTGATACTGCCTTGGAAACCCACAGAGGGGTTGCTATGAGTCAGATCCAACTTAACGGCACTGAGTTTGGTTTTTGGTTTGGTTTGCAGCCTCCAGTCCTACTCCCTTTGCAACTAATTAACTCTGCAATTAATTTTTACCCTTAAATATTTCTTTTATCCCTAAATAACCTGTAGCATTCTTTTGTGTGTGTGTATTTAATTTTCAACAACTACTATATTTTTATGCAAATACCACATGCATTAATATTTTTTTGCAAATTGTGCAACCCCCTCACATGTTTGTTTCCTATGAACTGTGCTTGTTGTATGTGTGTGCATGTTATTTGTGAAGGCTCATTATATGCAAAAATATGGTAAGTCTTCTTTCTCTTTCAAGATCTACCATGTTGCTGTATGTAAATCTCATTTGTTGCTTTAAAATTCCGTAAACTATTCAGAGAGTGCATCACATTTCCATTCTCGTGTTGCAGGACACAGTGGCCTCCAACGCCCTACTGCCACAAACACACCATAATGGATAACCTGTTAAGGGTCCCCCTTAAGACTGAGTTAGAACTCTTTGAGATAAATATTCACCAGATGGATTTCTAGCCAGAAAGTATATGCCAGATAGTTTCCACAATTGTTGTACAATTCACATGCCCACCAGCAATCCAGATACTTTAAAACCCACATTCTTACTAACATCTTGAATCTTGCCACTTATAAATTTTACCATTGAGGTGAGAAGAGTGTATCAAAGTTGCTCTAATTTGCATTTCTCTGACCTCAGGGAGTTTCAGCACCTCATCACATACTTGTTAATCATTCACATTTTCCTTTTGTGACCTCCTTTTCATATTAGTTGCTACTTTTCTACTGGATTTTCTATCTTCTTCTTATTCATTTTCAGGAGCCCATTCATCCATCCTAATTATTGTTTTCCAGGTTTTAGATACTGGACATATCTTCTCCTAGTTTATCACATTATCTCTAAACTTTTTCTATTGTATCCTTCATTGAACAAAAATCCTAAAATTGTATGTAGTCAGAAACATCAGTTCTTCACATTATGGTTTGGCCTATGGAAGTTCAAGTTCTTCCTCAACCCCAACCTTCTGAAGATACCCTACTACAATTTCATCCTTTCATTGATTCTTCCACTTCTAATTCTTTAATGCAGCTGTCAATGCCCTTCTCATCTTACCATGCCCTGACCCCATCCCTTAGTTAAAAGAAACAGTTTGCCTTAACAACCAGGCTGAACTCCATGGGGAAGGGCTTGGCAATTCCCAAAGTGTATCAGCCCCTTATAAAGCTTGAGAGAAAAGGGATTAGGGAACGGTACTTCCTCCTTTCTGTCCCTACAGCACTATGTAGTAATTTATTAGTATGGCTGGCTCCTTTTGCAGACTATTAAATTCTTCAAGGGTCAATGCAGTGTTTCAGCCTGAATTCCACTGTAAGCACTTAATATAGTGTCTGGAATATGTATATGCTTAATAGACATCTGTGGAATAAATAGAAGCAGATTATCTCTTCTAAAAATTTTGGGAAGAGGTTGAATTATATGGAGACTCTAGAATATAACCATTCTGGATTCCGGTTCTAGATATGCAAGTACAGTTTTGTTTTTTAATGAGAATATGACATTTGAGGGGGCAAAAAAAACTCAGTAAGACTCAGACCAATAATAATACGATGGTGCCGCATTGGCCAAAGAGTAGTTTTTGAAAGCAAGACTCTGGGGCCTGAATACTTGGCGGCAGATCTTGGCTCCAATAATTAATTATTAGTTGTATGGTCTTGGGTAATCCCCGTGCCCAGAATCTTCCATATAGGGTTGCTGAAGATTAATAACATCAATCACATAAAGCTCTTAGACAAGTGCTTACTATATGATCATTTATCAATATAAGTGATCTCATATTGATTAGTGCTCCAAGAACATTTAAGCCTAGACAAAGTTATTATCGAGCACGTTAGCAAACCACATCAAACTCACTTGCTTACATTTTATTTTCAGGAAGATATTCAACAAGCAGAGGTAAGTTTTGCATTCTTTAACAAATGCCCTTTACCTTTTAGATGTCTAAGCAACTGTTAGGACCTCAGGTAGCGTAGTGCCTAAGGCACTTGACTGCTAACCAGAAGGCTGGCGGTTCAAACCCACCAGCCACTCCTCGGAAGGAAGGTTGGGCAATCTACTTCCGTAGTGATACTGCGTCAGAAACCCAAGGAGGGGTCTCTATGAGTTGGGTCCGACTCAAAGGCACATAACAACAACAATAAGCAACTGTTAGTAACTCAATTTAAGTAAGTTCAGCTTTACACAAATAAGAGCTTTTATCTCTTCTTTGATCTTTTTTCACAGGATCTTGTTTCTTAGCATAATTTTATTTTATTTTGTTGTTGAGAATATACATAGTAAAACATACACCATGTCAACAGTTTCTACACGTACAATTCAGTGATACTGGTTACATTTTTCAAGTTGTGCAGCCATTCATTCTCACCCTCCTTTTCTGAGTTGTTCTTCCCCATTAACATAAATGTACTGTCCCCTGAGCTCTGGTAGCATAGTGCCTAAGGCACTCGACTGCTAACCAGAAGCCTGGCGGTTCAAACCCACCAGCCACTCCTAGGAAGGAAGATGGGGCAATCTACTTCCATAGAGCTACTGCCTCAGAAACCCAAGAAGGGGACGCTATGAGTTGGGTTAGACTCAACGGCACATAACAACAACAACAACAAATTTCCTATCTAATCTTTCAAGCTGCTGTTGTCAACTTGAGCCCAGAGACAGATCTTTAAAGACCACAATGCTCTAGGCAGACATTCTTTACTAAGTAAGCTAAATTACTGTTTGGTGTTAAGAAGCTTTCAGGGGATCAGTATAAAATTTTAATTATACTCAAGAATGAAAAAGAATAAGAATAACCTAATCATAAAGATATAGGTCTCTGCCTACTCCCACCCTGACAGGTCATAGTAGCAAATATGCAAGGTTTGGAGTGCTAACTTCACCAAGGAGAAAAATTTTTGTTTTCTGTTATTTGTTCTTTTAGTTAATCAGGGCAATTAAATTTAAATTTAATTTAATTTAATTAATAGGAAGATACTTAGTGTACTGGTGGTGTAGTGCCTAAGGCATTTGACTGCTAACCAGGAGGCTGACAGTTCAAACCCACCAGCCACTCCTTGGAAGGAAGGTTGAGCAATCTACTTCCATAGTGATACCGCCTCGGAAACCCAAGGAGGGGTTGCTATGAGTAGGATTTGACTTAACCGTAGTGAGTTTGGTTTTTTGTTTTTTGGTTTTTTGTTTCAGTCATGATACTAATTTATTAATTTATGTTTGTTTTTCAGAAACTATTGAGAGTGCCTTCAGTAAGTTCCATTCCTACTTCCTCATTTGAATTGGTTTCTAAACACCAAAGTGCATAGAGAGCTTTTGCTAAGTATGGCTAATAGTATATCAAGCTTCGTAAATCTTGATATTTCTTATTTTTCATTTCACTTTAATTTCCATTAGTCAGCATTTTGTAGATTACTGATAGTGTGCAGGAAAATTTAATTGCCCTGATTAACTAAAAGATAACAAATAACAGAAAACATAAAAATTTTTCTTACAAACATACACTGGAATTGCTATACATGAGGAAAGTCCAGTTTTGGAGAAAAGAAAGAAGGTTAATGAAAAAGAACACAACATTCTACCATGTTCCCTAAACACTCTTTACCTTCTCTCTGTACTGGATGAGAAGGTATGTTAAAGCCTTCATCAGCACAGATTCACCAAACAGAAAACACAATGAAAGACACGGAAGTTTGCATCTCTTTTTAACAATCTTTTTAAGCATAATAATATGCCATACTTTTAAATTTCTCTTTTGTGAGGTATTTTACAAGTGCACAACTGACAATTTTGTTATAATCCAGAAAACTACAGTAATTCCTTTATTTGATATCTTCTCATGTCCTGAACATACTTCATTATTTCTTCCCGTATTTGTCTTGGTTCCTTCTTGTTCTTTTTTGTTGGATTTGGGTGAAAGTTTACAGAGCAGCTTGGTTTTCCATTCAACACTTCATACATATTTTGTTTTGTGACGTTCACTGCAATCCTCACAATGTAGTAACACTCTTCCCTCTTCTTTCCTGTGTTTACCATTTCCCTTTATCCTTCTTTCCTATCCCTTCCTGACTTCTTAGCTTTACCACCGGGCATATGCTGCTCCTGCAATCTTGTATGGTTCATTGTTCTAAGGCGTGTGTACCTGTCTGATGTTACTGTTCACCTTACAGACTTCTCTATCATTTTTCTGAAAGTTGAGCTACAGGAGTTAGTTCAGTTCCAGGCTTGAAGGAGGACTAAGGGCCACAGTCTCAAGGGTTCTACGAGTCTCTATCTGACCAGTAAGCCTAGTCCTTTTTATTATTTTGAGTTTTGTTCCACACTTTTCTCCTACTCTATCTGTTGTTGTTGTTGTTGTTGTTGTTGTTGTTGTGATGTGCCATCAAGCTGGACCCGACTCATAGCGACCCCTCCTTTGGTTTCCGAGGCAGTATCACTAGGGAAGTAGATTGCCCAACCTTCCTTCCGAGGAGTGGCTGGTGGGTTTGAACCGCCAGCCTTCTGGTTAGCAGTCAAGTGCCTTAGGCACTACACTACCAGAGCTCCCACTCTGTCTAGGATCTTCTATTGTGATCTCTTTCCAAGCAGTCAGTAATGAGTAGTAGCAGGGCACCATTAAGTTCTATCGGTTTCAGGGTCATGGAGGCTGAGGTTAGCATGGTCCATTAGGCCTTTGAACTAATTGTTTCCATAAGTCTTTGATTTTCTTTGCTTCAGACAGGGAGAAGTCAATAGTTGTACCTTAGAGGGCAAGCTTTTAAGAGGTCAGGCACTACTCACCAGAGTAGGATGTAGAACATTGTCTTTGTGCACTATTTTATGCCAATTGACCTAGATGTCCCTGAGACTATGGTTCTGAGCCTCTTGGCCCAGTGACTCATTCCCTCAAGGTGTTTGGTTATGGCTAAAAATTTTTCATAATTTTGCCCCCTATATGCTCAGTGAAAAAGGGCAAGGCCCTCAACGAGATGGACTGAAACAGTGGCTACAACAATGGGCTCAGACAGCAAGGATTGTGAGGCTGGTGTATGACTGGGTAGTGTTTGGTTCTGTTGTACACAGGGTCGCTATGAGTCGGAGCCGATTTGACGGCACCTAACAAAAACAAATGCTCTACTATATACATGGATTTGTGTGTGTGTGTGTGTGTGTGTGATTTGGGTGAAAGTTTACAGAGCAAATTCACTTTCCATACAGCAGTTCACATACACTTTATTTTATGACATTGATTATAATTTACCACAATGCAACAGCTCCCCTCCCATTTCCTTCCCATAGTTACCTCTTCCCTGTGTCCTTCCCTCCATGACTCCTGTGCCCTGAGCTGTCTGTCTCCCTGTGCATACACAGCCCTTCTATTCTCCCATGATTGTTCTCTCCAAGGAGTGTATCTACCTAGTGTAAATGTTCCCATCATATGCCTGTCTTTTGTTTGGCTGGAAGCCACAGGAGTGGGTTCAATTCCAGACCTGAAGGGCAGCTAGAAGCCATAGTCTCAGTGGTTCCTTCAGGCTCTACTAGACCAGCAAAACTTACATGGGATATATTTGAAGCACATATAAACATACATGTAGAAAAATCTTCTGGAAAACCTATATATATTCATGGGTGTAGTCTGATTCACCTTCAAGATCCCCTCCAATCCTTGATCTGCATGTCTAATACCCAGCATCAAGGATTCCTTACCTGGGTCAACAGCTTTAAAATAAATGATGAAAATATATTGGTGCTTTGCTAGTATCATTTTTCAAGGCCACCCTGGAAATGATTGTTGATAGGGATTATGATAGATACACAAACATCAGCTGAAACTATACTTTTGTGCTTATATTTCAGAAAAAAATGTACCACCTACTGGTAAGTTATTTTACTGTTGGTAACTATAAAGCAAATTGATCACTACATATGTGATAAAGAATTTTATTCACTGTAGAGATTTTCATTACAACTGCTTAAGAATGAAACATTTTAATAAGTTACTGAAAATATTTTTTCAATTTTACCTTATTGATTTACATAAATAATACATTCTGAATAACAATGTCAACTGGTTTGACAATAATAAATTAGAATGATTGTACAGAGAAGGAATTTATCCCAAAGTATTTAGGGCAACAAGGTGGAATCAGGATCCAGGCAGAGGTTAAGGGAAATAATTTTTTCAAAAAATAAGAGAAACTAAGAGAAAAACAAATAAATTATGCACAGTACCCAACAATGTTGTAAAAAGATTCAACAACAAATGAGGAAGGGAATAAAAAGATGGCTAAATTTACGATATTCTAGATTAACAGGTAATAATCAGAAAAATAAAATATAGGGAATAAAATGAAGAGAAACAGTAAGATAGTGGTTATAGAGTTGTTGTTATGTGCCGTCGAGTCAGACGCAACTCATAGCAACCCCTCCTTGGGTTTCCAAGGATGTATCACTATGGAAGTAGATTGCCTAACCTTCCTTCCGAGGAGTGGCTGGTAGATTTGAATAGCCAGCCTTCTGATTAGCAGTCAAGTGTCTTAGGCACTATGCTACCAGAGCTCCTATAGTAGTAGCAATAGAAGAAGTAGTAGGAAAGAAAATTTAAAAAGCAAAGCTTAAAGAAAATAAACTGACAATATAATTTTCCAGTGAGAGAAGTTAAAGAACTACTTCTCTGGACTTCATTTAAACTAAGAGAAAGTATACTAATAAATGAAAATGATGAGTACTGTGGAAGAGAAAGAAGAAATATCATCAGATATATCTACTATTTAGGAAGGCAGACTTCAAAATTTTCAAATAATAAACTTGGAGTGCTTTGCTGCACCTACTATAAACCAATTCCTCTATAACTGTGATCCTTAAAATCCTAGGAAAATAAAACTTGCCAAAACTAAAAGGGAAAAAACATGAATAAAGAAATTTAATCAGTAATCAAAAATCTTTCTTCATGCCCAAATACCTTCCCTAGTGAGTTCTACCAAATATTCAAAATAATAATAACTCCAGCTTACATAATCTTTTCTAGAAAACAAAACAAAAAAAAAAGAGGTACACACTCAAATTCATTTTATGAGGCTAGCATAACCTTGATAACAAAACCCAAAAAGGAAATTTGAGAGACTTCAGAAATAGATCTCTACATGAATTTTCACATTTGTGAAACTTAATTTACCATAAAACTGGTACTGCAGAGCAGTGGAAAAAGAATGATCTCTTCTATTAACAGCCTTGAAACAAGATCATGCAAAAAATAAAAAGAAAGTGCACCCCTACTTTACAACATAATTAAATTTCCATTCCAGTGAACTATATACCTAAATAGGATAATATTCATATGGAGTTCACTTTTTACTTAATTCATTTATATTTTATGCATTTGTGGGATGTAGCTTTTATTTTCCAAGTTAAAGTGTTAAAGGAAAAAGTATTTCCCTCTGAACTGCCCTCATGGAGGAAAAAAAAAAGTTGCTCACCTTGCTATACCAGCTAAGAAGAAAAGATTGTGTCGTTCTGCCATTCTTAAAAATCTACATTAAATGGAAGAAAACACCAGCGTACTTCCCAAAAGATTCTGCTTAAGATCCTCTTATCCCCAGTCATAAACTCCATAGACAATTTGATCTTGTTTATTGCTGTATTTCCCAGTGCTTACAGTGGTGTCTAGGAGATCCTGGGTAAATATTCACTACATAAATGAACTAAGAATGGTTGGTTGGATGGATGGATGGGTGGGTGGATGCGTGGTTGGATGGTTGGGAAGATGATCACTACAAACTGTTAATCATGTTATAGACAAATCACTGAAATGTCTGTTTTTATTTTAGAATGAATGACATTATAATTCATTGGTTCTTTGGCTATTTCATACCCATGTTATTGTCCAATCTTTCTAATAACTAAGGACTTCATATCCAGCCTTTGAAAATCTGATGATCATTTTTCTCTGTGCTCCCCCCGCAATTACTTAGAATTCTTTTATATCCATGATATTTTTTAACAAAAAGAATAATAAAGAATAATATTACCCTGATGAAAGTTATTGAAAATGTGTACTTCAATAGCAAACAAGACTTTCTATCCTGAAAAATGTATTCAAGGTTGGAAATTAGCATGGAAAGATGACATATTAGAGACAGAAAAGATGTAGAAGGAAAGAAACAGAGTTCAAGAACACAACTGGAATGAGATTTACAAAAAAAAAAAAAAAGGAATTTCATACACTGAGAATCCTGCCTATTCTAGAACAGTTTTCTCTATTAGCAAATGTAGAAATGAAAAGACAAAATAAGTTCCATTTACAGAGCCCTCCCCAAAGACCCATTTAGTTGAAGAGCCATCAAAATGAAGTTGCTGAGAATCATATTTGATATTCCTATCAAATGTCACTATAGCTGATTAAAAGGAACTGGTGTACCACGAATATCCCTTAGCATGTTCCTCCTAGATGATATTAGGCAAAATTGCTCTAAATCCAGAGAACTTGATACTAATCTATTGTGTATGTGTGTGTGTGTGTGTTTTCTTTTTCAGGAAGAGTTACAGAATATAAAAGTAAGCCTTTTTTCTATTTCATATTTCTGATATAATTCAGTCTCTTATAAAGTCTGGGGTTATGACTCTACATGACTAGAGCCTCAGATTTTGTATTACAGAGAATTCTCTCAGTTCATTAATGAATTTTCAGAAAATAAGATTTCCAATGACTCAACATGTTGTATCTACATGTCTCCAGAGGTTACTTGTAGTAGGTGTTTCAATACCATTAAATAAGGTGAAAGAAAAAGGGGTGGATGACCTTTTCCTCAGCCTTTCAAAAGAAAACTGCCTTGATAAGGACTGCAATGTCATGGGATTTGTCATGGGAAATGTGGTGGCTTTAGAGCCTGATAGTCTCAGAAGTTGTTGTTGTTGTTGTTATGTGCCGTCGAGTTGGACCTGATTCATAGCAACCCCTCTTTGGGTTTCCGAGGCAATATCACTATGGAAGTACATTGCCCAACCTTCCTGCTAAGGAGTGGCCAGTGGGTTTGAACTGCCAGCCTTCTGGTTAGTACTCAAGTGCCTTAGGCACTACACTACCAGAGCTCCTTGTCTCAGAAGAAGGATTATCAAAAGGAACTTATAGTCACCAAATGCCAGACACAAAATATTAAAACATATGCGATTTTTTATTTAAAAAAAAAAAAACTGATAATACCTGCTAAAAAGGCAAGGAGGCCACATCTTCTGACCTCCTCTAACCCCACAAGAGGAAGACAGAGTCACTCTCAGTAACCCAAGGCCTATTCCTGCAAGACCAGACATGCTGCCTCCCTCCAGCTCTTACACCAACCATTCCTCACGAAGCACCCAAAGCCTATCTGCCGGGTTCGATAATTCACTGCATTGGCCACAAAGAACTCACAGATTATGGGGTTTAGTTTATTAGAGAAGCATCAGGCTACAATTCAAGTTCAGGAAAAACACTCAGTCTCTCTCCCAGCCCACCGTCCCGCAGCCAACAGTCTCTCACAGTCTCTCTCCCAGCAGTGCGTGTCCCTCGGTGTCTCACTCAGCAATACATGTCTCTTGCATCTCTTTCCCAACAGCGTGTGTCTCTTTCAATAGCACACCTTCCTCAACCAGCAGTCAGAGAGAGTTCTGCCTCTAGGAGGTCTCCTTTTGAGCCTGGCAGAGTGGCCAAACCAGCCAATCATAGCATCAGAATTCTAAGCACCTTGAGGACTAAGGTGCACCTGACACAAGCCATGATATTTCCAATCGCTTCGTATGCATGTGAGAGCTGGACAATTAATAAGGAAGACCAAAGAAGAGTTGATGCTTTTGAGTTGTGGTGCTGCGGAGAGTGCTGAAAGTACCGTGGACTGCTAAAAGAACTAACAGATCTGTCCTAGAGGAAGTGCAGCCAGAATGCTCCTTGGAAGCAAGAATGGCCAGACTTCGTCTCACCTATTTTGGTCATGTTGTCAGAAGGGACCATTCCCTGGAGAAGGAGGTCATGCTTGGTAGGGTGGAGGGTCCGACGAAAGAGGGGGAAGCCTTCAATGAGATGGATTGACACGGTGGCTGCGATGATGGGCTCAAGTATAGCAGGGATTGTGGGGCTGGCACAGGATCGGGCAGTGTTTCGTTCTGCCGTGCATGGGGTCACTACGAGTCGGAAACGACTCCACGGCACTTAACAACAACAACAACGACAACGAGAGAAAGCCACCTTCCCAGAACACTGCTTTGTGCCACGCCCAACAGAAATACCCCAGGTGGATAACATTTACAATCAGGAGCTCACAGGAAATTCCACCACAGAGTTTACAAAGACTTATGGCTAGAAAAGCCATACCAGGTAATTTACCACATTGCAATACCTAAAAACATAACAGTTTATACTTTATACAATTCTCTTGTCAACTGACTTATTGTAAAATGTTTCAGGCTTGAACACTGTGTGAGGACTCAGCACTGTCACTTGTGCAAAGGATTAAAGTCATATCCTTCCCTCTTGATTTAATAATGTCAGTTTTAAAAAATATATGATTCATTTTAGGGGGCAAAGTTATTAAAACTTCTTATTCATAACCAAAAACCTCAAGAGAATGAGTCACTGGGCATGGGGGCTTAGGAACATAGTCTCAAGGGACATCAAGGTCAATTGGCACAACATAGTCCCCAAAAGAAATGTTCTACATTCTGCTTTGATGAGTAGCAACTGGACTCTTAAATGCTTATGAGTAGTCATGTAAGGTGCAGCTATTGGTCTCTGTTCTGGTTACCTAGTGCTGCTCTGACAAGAATATACCACAAATGGGATGGCCTTAAGAAACAAGAGTTTATTCTTAAAATTTGGAGGCTTTAAGTCTAAGTTCAAAATGCCAGGCTTTAGGGACTGTGTGAAAGCTCCTCAACGTTGGGGTCCAGCTCTGCCTCCTGCTCCCGGCCCACTGGAGCTAGAGGCGTTTCTTCACTCAGACAGCTGCTGGCTGCTGAGGCTGAGAAGCCCCAAGGTTGACAAGTCAAAAGGCACAGTCCCGATGTTACCAAATCATGCAGCAGGTCATTAACTTAAGTCCATTGTAAGTCCCAAGGTCGGCAGAGCATAGCAGGCTCCTAAGCAATGACATTGCTTCATGCAGGGTCCAAGCGTGCCACAGGCTAGAGACCATTCCCAAGGCTTCTCCTTATATACAGGAAGCAGACCACATCCCAAAGGCAGCTAGCTACTCAGTTGCTTGTGGTAGATCCCATCATGG
>NW_006921881.1:476076-489551 GCF_000298275.1 Orycteropus afer afer
AAAAAAAAAAAAAAAAAGACCAAGCTTACTGGTCAGATAGAGACTGGCAGAACCCCCAAGACTATGGCCCTTAATCACCCTTTGGACCTGGAACTGAACTAAGCCCTGTGGCTCCATTTTCAGCCAAACAATAGATAGGTGTACAAGATGAGCTGTAACACTGGAGAGATATGCACTCCCTAGAACAATCAACCATTCAAGATCAAAAGGGCAGCATTTATTCAAAGATAAAGTTCAGAAAGCAGAGAGGATTACAAAAGAAGGAGGAATGGTGGAAATGAGACACACAGGAGGGAAGTGGGATGAATGATGTTAATTGAGAGGATTGCAATCAATGACATGAAACAAAATGTGTATGAATAGTTGAATGGAAAACTTATTTGTTCTATAAACTTTCACCCAAATCACAATAAAAAGTTCAAACACACACACACACACACACACATGACTCAGATGGATAGAAAGCATTAATATAGATGAAGAAATGTTCTAGAAATTCTGAAAATACCTTTTAAACAACCAAAACTATTCTGTGACAGAAACTAGAAAGAGGATTTGGCTGAGAAAAAGACAAACATGACCAGAGTAAATAGTAAGAAAAATGGACATCATAAATATTTTTCAGCAAGTCCACTAAAGGGAGACCAGAGCTCAGAGATAAAAAGTGGAAAACCAGAATGAACTATCCTATCTCAACACTGCTGAAATATTTTTGTGTGTGTTTGAAAATATGTACAATAAAACATACAACAATTCAACAATTTCCCCATATAAAATTCAGTTACATTGGTTACATTTTTCAGGTTGTGCCATTGTTCTGAATATCCTTTTCCAAATTATTTCACCATCATTAATACAAACTTACTGTTCTCTAAGCTTCTCATTTAACCTGACTTGCTATTGTCAATTTAATCACATACAGATAATTCTTTAAAAGAGCCCAACACTTAAGACAAACATTCTTTATTAATTAACTAAACTATTGTTTGGTTTAAAGATGACTTCAGTAGATAGTTTGGTTTAAGGGTTAAAGATTTCCTCAGGGCAGTAGTTTCAGGGGGTTATACAACTTCAATGGCTCCAGAAAGTATGGATTCTCTGGGAATTTTAAATTCTGTTCTACATTTTACCCACTTTTGATCAGAATTAGTCTATAGACCCTTTGATCAAAATGTTCAGTAATGCAAAGCCAAAGATGGAGGCTTAGTCAGACACACCATAATGTCCTCCTACAACAAAGACTCAGGAAACCAACTGAAACATATACAGATGACAACCTTGGAACCCTGAGCATCAGAAGGAAGGTTAAAGGATTAATCCAAGCACTGAGAGGGAGAAGAGACTGAATAAAAACAGTGAACCAGAGTTATGGGTCATTGGCACCTTGCCAGTTGGCCTGGCACAGCATGTGCATTTTGAGACAAAGCAAGCAGTGTTCCCAAGTAAGCAGCACAGAAAGCAACTTCACAGAATTCACAGCAGGAGACAGATACTGTGTAAACAAACCTGGAATGAAATAAAGTGAGCAGGACTTAAAGCAATCTAAAAAGGGAAAGTACAGGAAGGTAGGTGAGAGCACCAGTGATCCCGGAAATCATAGAAAAAAAAAAAAAAGCATGACTTGGAAGTTTTGGCTCTACCTTAAGAAATCATTTATGATGTTTCTCTAAAACACAATTAATAGGGTTGGGTTATTAACCTGAATTATCATTATCTAACTTGTTTTATTGTATTATTTTTAGGCACGACTTCTCGTTCTCCTGGTAAGTATTTTAATCTTAATCCTAGTGTCCTCGGATGTGTCCAGGAAACTTTCCTGCACTTGTTCTTTTTATTTCTGGTTATAATATATAGCTTTGAGATTCATGTATCTCAACCTGAGTTTTTAGTATTTCATCCTGAGCTTTTAGAAAGTCCAAATAGAGGTGGGAGGCATGGGAGGAATAACAACTTTATTTCAACAGTCTCCTGGTTATAGCAGCCTCTCAGGCAAAAATACTACATTTTGTAATTATAACCTGAAGGTGAAGGTAGGAAAGGAATGATAAAAGAAATAAGGTTAAGTGAAAATCCATGTAGCAGTGCTTAAATAATAAAAAGTTGAACAGAGGCGATATGGGTCAGAAAAGGAATGAAGCAGAGAAGAGAAAACTCAGAGTATCTCTAACAGCCAGATACTTTACATCTGTTTTCACTAAATCTCACGACAATTCTATGAACCAAGTATTGCTTAGAAGAATTCTATGATGAAGAAACCAAGACACAGTTGCATAAAATAATTTATGAACTGCAAGTGTACCCAAGCTTGATACTCAGAACAAAATCAATCCAAAGTGCATGCTCTCGGACCATTTGTTGATATTCTTTTTCCCCTTCATCCTTCCCCCTGCCCCATTCCCCTCTCCACCATGGGCACCCTAAAATTGTGCATGCATCTATTCTTTTAAAATACCTAGTCTTGTTTTGTGTATGTTTTTAATTTACATTATTGTTTTGTACTTTAGATCATGTTCTATTTCTTATATTTCATCTAGCAACATTTTAAAGAAATACTTGTTTTCTCCCATCTTCCTGTGTGTACATCTAACATGCTGCTTCTAAGAGCTGTTAAGTATTCCACAGTATGTACTGTACTCATCCATTTTTCGTATGATGGACCCCTCACTACCTCCATCTCGCTAGAACCACAAACAACACTCTGATGAACATCCGTGTTTGTGTCTTTCTTTCTTCCATTAGGTTTATAATTTTACCTTTCCCATTTAGGGCCTTAACGCCAAAGCCCAGGCTCTTTCCATATATCATACAGTATCCCATAAAGAGACGTAGGAGAAATTTGTCCTGAGTAATCTGCACCTGGAATATGCCTCTATTAATCTCCCATCCAGGAGCTCTGGTAGCGTAGTGCCTAAGGCACTTGACGGCTAACCAGAAGGCTGGCGGTTCAAACCCACCAGCCACTCCTTGGAAGGAAGGTTGGGCAATCTACCTCCGTAGGGATACCGCCTCGGAAACCCAAGGAGGGGTCGCTATGAGTCAGGTCTGACTCAACGGCACATAACAACAATCTCCCATCCATACATTTATGGTTTATCTGACTAACCCCCTTCCTAAATGGTTAAATCACTCAAGGTCAGGCACAGTGTCCTTCTTCTCAACCTTCTATCCATTGTATTTTACATATTAAGAAACATTTATTTGTTAAGTAAATGTATCACCTTTTTTTTCTATGTCTAGGGAAAAGGTAGACTGATACATAAACCATATTGCCAGAAAAAACTTTGCTTCCAATCCCAGATCTGTCATTTATAAACTTTGGCACTGTGAACAAATTAATACCTCTTTCTGTTTCAGATAAGAGTTGATAAGGTGAAAATGAGAATAAAATATCATATGAAATAGCAGCCAAGGAAGTTAAGTTTACAGAAAGAAGCTTAGGTTAATTATGACTGGGACACCAGTGCCAAATAGCCAACCTGGACATGAGGTTCAGATGGCCTCCAGTGCCAGTCCGCCTAGTTCACGTGACAGAACCACTAACAAGAGGTTGTTAGAGACTAAACTACTTAATCTTTCTGTGACCAGTTTCTTCCTCTATAAAATTAGAGCAATGATAGTTCTAGACTCCCAGAACTAAATCAATTAAATAACAAGATATGGTTAGAAATGTGTCTGATATATAATCACTTACAATTAACAAATGTTAGCTCTGAGTATTGGATGCTCAGGTGATCTAGAGTGTTAGAGCCCAGGCAAAGACATTACCAAGAACTATAGGATTCATGGGGGCAAATCCTATCACACTCACTTCTTTGTATTTTATTTTAGGAAAAGTGGTTAGATCCAAGGGTAAGTTTGTTTTTCTATTCTTTAATTAAAAGAAAAGAATTAGGTTGAAAACATAAACTTGTCAGCATGCAAATGATATTTAAACCCATGAAAGCAAGACAAGAACACTTAAGGGGTTACTGTAGATTGAGAAGGGATGAGGTACAAGGATTGATCCTTTAGGATCTCCAACACACAGAAATTGATAACTTAAAGAGGAAATAGCAAAGGAGGCCAGAAGTAGCAACTAGTGTGTGAGAAGAATATATAGACTCAATAGAAAATGGTATAAGGAATGGTAGGTATAAGGAGCTCTGGTGGCTCTGCCTAAGGCATTTGCCTGCTAACCAGAACCCACCAGCAACTCCACAGAAGGAAGATGGGGCAATCTACTTCCATTAAGATTTACTGCCTCTGAAACTCAATGGGGGTCACTATGAGTTACACTCGACTTGATGGCAGTGAGTTTGGTTTTGGGGGGGTGTTATAGAGAAAAGCAGGTCCCTGGGTGGCACAAACGGTTTGCGCTCAACTACTAACCAAAAGGTTAGCAGTTCAAATCCACCCAGCAGCGCCACGGAAGAAAGTTCTGACGATCTACTTCTGTAAGATTACTGACATTGAAAATCCTATGGAGCACAGTTCTACTCTGAAGCACTTGGATCTCCATGAGTCATGCCAGAAGTACTGGGCTTCATGCTTCATGTGCACCTTTTCTCTCCCAATTCATGATCCTGTTAATTAGCAGAAATTTTTAAAAATCACCAAAAAACAAAAAAGAGTAAGTATAGCCAAATGGTGAAACCTTGTGTCTGTTCTTTATTTATCCATATTATTAGATATGGAAACTCTGAGGCTTCTAGAACATTAGATACTGAAACAACTCATAAAACAGTAATTTGAGAGTCTTAAGTCTTCAACCAGTCATATCACTGACCTGTTTCTTTCTGCATTTTAGGACCTGACATGGCACCCACCAGTAAGTTCAATCTGTTTTCAGTTTGAGTGGTTTTTGGACATCTAAGTGCTTTAAAGATACCCAGTTTTGCAAATCTCAATATTCCCGATATTCTTGTTTCTCATTCTTAGTTATCTCCCATTAATCAGAATTGTAGAGGCTGTTGACCATTTGCAGGAAAGTTGGAGACACTGAAAGAGTAACTACCATAAAACAAATAATATCCTTCATTAAGAAAAAAAAATGGGAGTAAATCTAAATCAAAAACCAAACTCACTGCCATCGAGTCGATTTGACCCCTCCTTGGGTTTCTGAGGTGGTATATCTACGGAAGTAGATTGTCCAGTCTTCTTTCTGAGGAGTGGCTGGTGGGTTTGAACCACTAGTCTTCTGGTTAGCAGTCAAGTGCCTTAGGCACTAAGCTACCAGATCTCCTAGAGGAGAAAATTCCAGTTTTAGAGAAAAGAGGAAGGTGAAGGAAAAGAACCAAAAAAAAAAAAAATTATATGCTGCAATATCTTACATTTTTCTAAATGCTCCTACCTTCTGTGCCCTGGATGAAAAAGTAAAAGTGCAGGAAAGAATTTACCATCTTCTGGTGGCAGGGTAGTGCCTAAGGCATTTGACTGCTAACCAGAAGGCTGGTAGTTCAAACCCATCAGCCACACCTCGGAAGGACGATTGGGCAATCTACTTCATAAAGATACTGCCTTGGAAACCCCAGGAGGGGTCACTATGAGTCGAAATGGACTCGACGGCTGTGAGTTTATTTATTTATTTTTTTTAGATAGAGTTCCAAACCGAAAAATAAAATCTCCTTTATTTCTTCCTTTGTGAGTTTGTTTTAGAAAAAAAAAAGCCCATCAGTCAGTTCTTAGTCAGCAGCTAAAAATCTGTGGGTGTTTGTCTCCCCAGGAAACACTTTACCAAAGCTACCAACTATGTTTCTCACAGAAAATAGCACAAGATCATAGAATATTTAAAGGTGGGAAAATGTGGCACAGATCATCCTGCAAACCCTTTAATTTATAGCTCAAGGCCCAAACCCAGTAAAAAATAATGATGACACTGACTATAAAAGTATCAGTAAGATGCTCTTGGGAGCTCTGGTAGTGTAGTGCTTACGGCACTTAACTGCTAACCAGAAGGCTGGTGGTTCAAACCTACCGGCCACTCCTCAGAAGGAAGATGGGGCAATCTACTTCCATAGTGATACTGCCTCGGAAACCCAAGGAGGGGTGGCTATGAGTCAGGTCCGACTGGACGGCACATAACAACAACAACAACAAGATGCTCTTGATCTAGAGAGTAATTTATTTTGGGCAGTTTCTCCAATACTAAATAGAAATACCCTTGTTCATTTGTCAATTCTAGCATCCTTTGATTTCTTGAATACAAAGAAAATATTTTAAAATCTTAAAATAGTTCATTTTACTGCTGAATGTGCAGGATTTTGAGAATCTGTGTTTCTTGAGCTCCTTTACTTTCATATTATCTATCATTCCCTTGATAGCTGATAAATATGGGAGAATCTAAGAGTCATTGGAGCTCTGGTGGCATAGTGCCTAAGGTACTTGACAGCTAACCAGAAGGCTGGCAGTTCAAACCCACCAGCCACTCCTCGGAAAGAAGGTTGAGCAATCTACTTCTGTAGTGATACTGCCTTGGAAACCCAAGGAGGGGTCACTATGAGTCGGGTCCAACTCCACAGCACGTAACAACAACAGTCATTAGATATGATTGAAAAAAAGAATTCAGAGTTAAAATCTCCTAGAATTAGTTAAAATTACTTATGGAAAAATATGAATGTTCAGGTTAAGTTTTACTGAGGAGAATGAAGGAAAATTCACAACAATAAAGAAAAATTAGGCAATGTTAGTTGAAGTGTTGAAACTAAGAATTCCAGGGAGGTTCCAGCCACTCAAAAAAGGGAAGGGAAGGTTAAGGAGTTTTTTTTTTTTTTTTTCTCCTCAAATAATGAAGGGCTTAATGCCACTAGGAGCCCTAGTTGCACAGTAGTTAAGTGCTCAGCTGCTAATGAAAAGGTCAGTGATTCTAACCCACCAGCTGCTCTATGGGAATAAAACCTCGCAATCTGCTCCTGTAAAAATTACATCCTTGGAAACCCTATGGGGCAGTTCTACTCTGTCCTGTAGGATTGCTGAGTCAGAGCTGACTCGTTGGCAATGGTTCGGTTTTGGTTTTGATGCTACAAAGAAAGGATACAATATTGAAAGAAATCCAAATCCATCCTCCAATCCCAGAGGGAAAAATGCTTTGTTTCCTTTTTATTTTATTTTGGGAGCAGCTGAAGCACCCAAAAGTTAACTTTCAAGTTCCAAATTTGGTTTTCTTTAGGCTTTCACAGTGGCTGGGAAGTTGTTTCTCAACCTAGCAGCTTTCATTTTCAGCTATGTTCATATTAATACATCCCTTCT
This sequence comes from Orycteropus afer afer, assembly GCF_000298275.1. Taxonomy (NCBI): domain Eukaryota; kingdom Metazoa; phylum Chordata; class Mammalia; order Tubulidentata; family Orycteropodidae; genus Orycteropus; species Orycteropus afer. The sequence continues at coordinate 483,301 of NW_006921881.1, forward strand.
TTTTGATCTTGGTACGTATTAATGATTTTGAGAGAAGTCTAACCAAAATTATAGAGAAGAGTATCATCCTGGTCAATAATGAGGATGAAACTCAAGATTTGCAAGGATGGTGTACAAATACTAGAGAGGGAAGCAAGGGTATTAGGGGGTGAATAAAATGAAAGGAAATGACTAACACAGAAAGTTAATTTCAATTTCAAAACATTTTGCATATTAGGAAGATGGGCATTAACAGCACAAGGTGCTAATGGCTCTTGAAACGTAACAGGAGAAACTCTTCTTCCTCTACATTTCATAGACCCTCATTAATTGTACTTGACTGTCCCCAAAAAATACATTATTCTGTTTTCATTCACTCCTCTAATTCATCCAACAAACAGTTCTAAGGATGGCTTCTCTGTAACACACATTGAGTTTCATAACAGGCTTGAAAAGTTTAATTAAACTGAATTCCTGTCCTCAAGTGACTCACACTCTAAAGGGCAAAGACAAATAAACAAATATTTTTAAAGTATGTACAGGGACCAGATAGAACTCTGTGTGCTAAGGATTCTTAAAGATGTCAGACAAGATTATCATTCACATAGAATTTACATTCAACTGCATGGAGATAGACAATTAACAAATAAGTGTGAATGATAATTTCATTTTTCCCCATACAATGGCACCAGGGAAGAGTTCATCAGATGACATACAGTGCAGGCAGGGGAAATTGTCTCACTGCTTGAGGGCACTGAACAAAAAGGTCCTTGATATTTTATGATTCAGGGGTAGAGGGAGGTGGAGAAGAAAGAAAGAGAAACAGCTAAGAACAGAAAACAACCGAGTCAAAGTGAAGAAAAGTGTTTTAATCAAGACTCCATAAGAAGATCTAGGCGGAGGCATCCGAAAAGTCTCAGGAGAGATCCCCCCAATAAAGAGGCCTCCAAATGGAGGCAATGAGGGTAGGAATGCAGATTTGCATATAAACATGGCCAATCCAGGGTCAGGAAGATCTGAGTCCTTGACTGCAATTCCCTCCAGAGATGGCAATGCATTTACTGTGCACCGTGTCTGGACTAGGGAGGACAGCTTTCTCCCTCGAGACCTGCCAGGAAATGCTTTTGTAATTGGATTTTGGCCTGGAGTTGGACTCCCCACAGATAATGTATTGGGGTCTGAGGAGAGACTCGATCCACCAAAGGAGGGTCATTGGCTTCCACTGACCAAGGATGATCAGATGAAACAAAGAGAATTTCATGCAAGCAAAGATTTATTATAGGAAGAAAGTCTGGCTAAAGGAGATGGAAAGGGTTCTAGGCAACACTAACATCCATCTCCCCGAGTGCAGGGAGGGGAAAGATTTATAAGGGTTTTAGGTTAGTATTTTATTCATCAAGCTTCTGGGGAAAGGCAGGCATTTCAGGGAAATGGGAGGTTCTGGGCTGGGTTATGGTAATTAGATGCATATGCAGGTCCTGTAGCAGTTGTCAGGATACTTGATACAAGTCTCAAAGGCTGCTGGGATACCAGACATTATGGGATGTTACGCACGTGCTGTCCTTTGGAGTGCTGGTTCAATTCCCCGTGAGAGCCTCTGTCATCTCAGGGAGGTCTGTACTGTGCATGCCGAGGGCTGGAAATTAGGTTGCCTGCAAACACCTGCAAAAATCCTGAAGAACAGAGCTGGGAAAGACTGCTGATTACTTCTGCACCCTAGGTCTCAGGATGTGGTTTGGCTTTTAGCAGTTAGGCTTGCAGCTTGTGATTTTAGTTAACCTTTCATGTCCTGCCACCTCTGTCTCTCTCAATGAGAGAATATTGGAATAATTCTAATAACAGATTATGGTGGGTTTGACTAAAGTAATAACAGAAGACATAGACAAAAGTGGATGCTTTCAGGATGTATTTTGGTGGACAAGTCAACAGGACTTGCTTATGGATTGGATGTGGGAGTCATATGCACACAGATATTATTAAATTATATAAGGAAGAGTATAGAAAGAAAAATCATAGCGATGACCAAAATCTGAAGCACTCTAAACTAGAGGTTAAGAAGTGGAGGATGGAAGAGCTAGCAAAGAAGACTGAGAAGGAACCATCAAGCTGAGACATACTACCTGCACAAAAAGTGCTCAACAATTAGCATTTAGAAAAATAAATACAAGGAGACAATGAGACCCAGCTATCCCACACTTCTTTCAGATCAACCAAGCTGAAGCGTTGTTTTAAATGCTGATCTTTCAGCAGATTAAGCTGTTAGAGTAAGGAAAAGAGTAGGTGATCTGTAAATATCCCCCTTTTTATTTTCCTTCTGGGGAGAGAGAGTATTCAAGTAAAAAAATAGAGTACTTAATTCAGAAAAAAATTGGTTTTAGGAGGATATGCCTATATTATTTTTGCTTTTGTTTTTGTTTTTCAGAAATGCCTATAAGACCTACTGGTAAGTTACAAATTTTTCCCAACACTAGTAACTTTCAGTCTCATAGTATCTTGTGGAGTAACTTTCTGCAAAACATTTACGTTTAATTTTGGCTCTCTATGCCCTAAAACAGGTATCTTTCTATCTCCTTTGGTTCTATATTACACAAATCCCTTTAGTTCATTGAAGAATTTTTGGAAAGCAGAATATTTAATCACAAAACAAAAGAGGAAGAAGCAAGAGAAATGACTAATGAGGTTGGACTTAATGCTTATTAACCAAAATGCTAAACATTCCAAAATAATGAGGAGTTGCTGTTGCTGTTTGAGTCATCTCCGACTCATAGGGACCCTTTGCACAGCACAACGAAACAGTGCCTGGTCCTGTGCCAGCCTCACAATCCTTGCTACACCTGAGCCCTTTGCTGTAGCCACTGTGTCTATCTATCTCATTGAGGGCTTTCCTTTCTTTGTTGACCCTCCACTTTACCAAGCATGATATCCTTCTACAGGGAATGGTTCCTTCTGACAACATAACCTAAGTAGGTGAGATGAAGTCTGGCCATTCTTGCTTCCAAGGAGCATTCTGGCTGCACTTCCTCAAGAACAGGTTTGTTAGTCCTTTTAGTAGACCATGGTATTCTAAGCATTCTTCTCCAACACCACAACTCAAAAGCATCAGCTCTTCTTCAGTCTTCCTTATTGATTGTCCACCTCTCACATGCATAAGAAAATACCATGGTTTGGGTCAGGCGCACCTTAGTCTTCATCTTTGCTCTTCATCACTTGAAAGAGGTCCTTTGCAGCAGATTTTCCCAATGCAATGTCTTCTGATGTTTTGACTACTGTTTCCATTGGTGTTGATTATAGAGCCAAGTAATATGAAATCCGTGACAACATCATCTTTCCACTGTGAAGCTGTTTATTGGACCAGTTGTTTTCCTTATACTGAGGTGTAATCCATACTGAAGACTGTAGTCTTTAATCTTCATCAGTAAGTGCTTCAAGTCATCCTCACTTTCAGCAAGCAAATCTGTATATCACAGGCTGTTAATGAGTCTTCCGGATCCAATCCTGATGCCACATTCTTCTTTATATAATCCAGCTTCTCAGATTATCTGCTCAGCATACAAGTTGAATAAATATGGTGAAAGGATATAACCTTGATGCATTCCCTTCTTGATTCTGAACCATTAAATATCCCTCCTTGCTCCGTTCAAATGACAGCCTCCTGATCTATGTACAGGTTCCTCTAGAGTACAATCAAGTGCTCGGGAATTCCCATTTTTCTTAATGTTATCCACAATTTGTGATGATCCACATAATCAAATGCTTTTGCATAGTCAATAAAACACAAGTAAACATATTTCTGATATTCTTTGCTTTCAGCTAAGATCCATCTGACACCAGCAATGATATTCCTCGTTCCGTGTCCTCTTGTGAATCCAGCTTGCATTTCTGGAAGCTCTCTGTCAATATACTGCTGCAACCGTTTTTGAACTATCTTCAGTAAGATTTTACTTGCATGTGATATTAATGATATTGTTCGATAATTTCCACATTCTGTGGAATCACCTTTCTTTGGAATGGGTACAAATATGGATTTCTTCCAATCAGTTGGCCAGGTAGCTGTTTTCCAAATCTCTTGGCATTGCTGAGTGAGTGCCTCCAGTGGGGCATCTGTTTGTTGAAACATCTCAATGGATATTCTGTCAATTCCTGGAGCCTTGTTCTTTGCCAGTTCCTTCAGTGCAGCTTTGACTTCTTCCTTCAATACCATTGGTTCTTGATCATATACCACCTCCTGAAATGGATGAATATTGACCAATTCTCTTTGGTACAGTAACTCCATGTATTCCTTCCATCTTCTTTTGATGCTTCCTGCATCATTCAATATTTTGCCTATACAATCTTTCAACGTTGCAACTCGAGGCTTAAATTTTTTCCTCAGTTCTTCCAGCTTGAGAAATGACAAGCATATTCTTCCCTTTTGGTTTTCTAACTCCAGATCTTTCATTATAGTAATTGGCTTTGTCTGCTCAAGCTGCTCTTTGAAATCTTTTGCTCAGCTCTTTTACCTTGTCATTTCTTCCATTTGCTTTAGCTACTCTCAGCTCAAGGGCAAGTTTCAGACTCTCTTCTGACATCCATTTTGGTATGTCTTTCCTTTCTTGTCTTTTTAACGACCTCTTGCTTTCTTCATGTATGATGTTCTTGATGTCATCCCACAATTCCTCTGGTTTTCAGTCATTGGTGTTCAATGCATCAAATTCTTTAAATGGTCTCTAAATTCAGGAGGGATATCATCAAGGTCATATTTTGGCTCCCATGGACTTGTTTTAATTGTCTTCAACTTCAACTTGAACATGCATATGAGCAGTTGATGTCTGTTTCACAGTCAGCTCCTGGCCTTGTTTTGGCCAAAGATTCTTCTCCATCACCTCTTGCCACAGATGCAGTCAAAACTTCTCCATTGCCTCTTGCCACAGATGTAGTCAATTTGATTCCTATGAATTCCATCTGATGAAGTCCATGTGTACAGTCATCACTTATGTTGTTGAAAAAAGGTATTTGCAATGAATAAGTCATTGGTCTTGCAAATTTTATCATGTGATCTCCAGCATTATTTCTATCACCAAGGCCATATTTTCCAACTACTGGTAACTCTTCTCTGTTTCCAACTGTTGCATTCCTGTCACCAGTGATAATCAACACATCTTGATTGCACGTTCGATTAATTTCAGACAGCAGAAGTTGGTAGAAATCTTCAATACCCTCATCTTTGGCTTTGGTGGTTGGTGTGTGAATTTGGATAACAGTGTTAACTGGTCTTCCTTTGTAGGCATATGGATATTATCCTATCACTGGTAGTGTTGTACTTCAGAACATATCTTGAAACAGTCTTTGTGATAATGAATGCCACACCATTCCTCTTCAATCTTTCATTCCCAGCATAGTAGATCATATGGTTGTCTGATTCAAAATGGCCAAAACCAGTCCATTTTAGCTCACTAATGTCTAGGATCTCAATCTTTATGTGTTGCATTTCATTTTTGACAACTTCCAGTTTTCCTAGATTCATACTTCGGACATTCCATGTTCTGATTATTAATGGATGTTTGCATCTCTTTCTGCTCATTTTGAGTTGTACCACGTCAGCCAATGGAGGTCCCAAAAGCTTTACTCTATCCATGTCGTTAACGTCATCTCTACTGTGAGGAGTCAGCTCTTCCCCAGTCAAATTCTGAGTACCTTCCAACCTGATGGGCTCATCTTCTAGTACTATGTCAGACAATGTTTCAGGGCTATTCATAAAGTTTTCCAGTAATATATCAGACAGTGTTTTACTGCTATTCATAAGGTTTTCACTGGCCAATTGTTTGAGAAGTGGATGGCCTCTTTCTTCTTCCAAGTCTGTCTAAGCCCAGAAGCTCTGCTGAAATCTTTGCACCATGGGTAACCCTGCCGGCATTTTGCAACATGGTGGCATAGCCTCCAGCCCCACAACAACATGTAAAACACAATGGGATGACAAACTGACAGGCAAGTTTGTCTCCCTTAGTTGTTCCCAACCCCTCTGTACCTGCCTACCTCAGGCCCATGCCATAATATAGAACCACACCCAAGCAAAAAGCAGCCTCCAAGCCCTGGGCCAGCCTTCCTCAGGCCCCGGCTTTAATATATGTTGTTGTTGTTGTTGTTGTTAAGTGTCGTAGAGTCGTTTCCAACTCATAGCGACCCCATGCACAGCAGAATGAAACACTGCCCTATCCCACGCCAGCCCCACAATCCCTGCTGTACTTGAGCTCATCATTGCAGCCACCGTATCAATCCATCTCGTTGAAGGCCTC
>NW_006921881.1:510454-518860 GCF_000298275.1 Orycteropus afer afer
ACATGAGACAAAGTATATGTGAACTGCTGTATGAAAAGTGAATTTACTCTGTAAATCTTCACCCAAATCCTAATAAAAAATAAAATAAAATATAAGAAGAAAGAGCAAAGGAAAAAATCCTGAGATTGCTCACACTTTCTCTCTTGAGTTATTGGATACAGAAGCAGAATAAATGGGAGTGTAAGAAACAAGAAGACTGAAAAATGTGGGAAAATAAAGCTATCAGGTTTAAATAAACAATATTTTGCCAGAATAAAGAAAGGCATCAAAGTACTAGTGAAGCTATGAAGAAACTCTAAAGTGTATTTGTGAACTTTACAACAACCAGACCAATGCCATCACTGAAGGGAGGTTGGTGGTGCAGACCACACCAGGCAGCACTGTCAGAGGGGTGACATCAAAATGACTGTCTATAAAGTTTTTGTGCAGTGTTTCAGCAGAAATTTATTATTTTATAAAAATACCCCTGTAGTAGTAGTTGTTGTTGTTGTTATGTGCCATGGAGTCAGACCCGGCTCATAGTGACCCCTCCTTGGGTTTCCAAGGCAGTATCACTACGGAAGTAGATTGCCCCATCATCCTTCCAAGGAGTGGCTGGTGGGTTTTAATCATCAGCCTTCTGGTTAGCAGTCAAATGCCTTAGGCTCCCACCACCAGAGCTCCCACCCCTATAGTTATAAAAAAAAAAACATTTTTCGTAACTCCAGCTTACATGTATCAATATACCTAAAGGCTGAAACCCTATACTAATTTCTACTTTGAACCATCTAATGTGATCCAGTCACAACTGTCATTATTACCCAATTACAAAGACACTTTGAATCATGTGATTTCATCTGCACACATTATTGTTTCATAGCTGCTGGTGTTTGTATGGTCACTCATTTTGTCAAATTTTCTGGGGTCTTACCTACAATATTATAGTAATTAGTATTTGTGAACTTATATCAATAGCTTTATTAAGAATGAAGTAGTATTAAAGGAAAAAAAGAAAAGTTTCCATTCAGTTACTAATAATGTTGTAATTCAACAAAGAAAGATTTTACAAAATAATTTTGTTGTTATATTCATATATTCACCACATATTATTCTATAATTAAAATTGATAAATAAACATTACTGAGATTCTGTATGGTCTGGTATGGGAGGAAACCCACAGCAGGGTGGTGACACCATGAGTTACCACACTGGGTGATGCCACTGAGCCAGACTGAGCCCAAGAAGAAATGGATGACTGTGGAATGGAAGGAGTTTTCCTTTGATAAAGAAACACCAAAGATCAGCTTCTCACTGTGTGGAAACACTCCAGAGGGAATATAACAGCTGTTAGTGGCTAGACTATGATCCCTTAAAAGTTCTTTCAATTTCAGAATTTAATACCTTCCTCGTAAAATACTTCTTTTTCTGAGGTTAAAACATCAAAGTAACAGATACAGAATTTTGAAGCTTACTAGGTGTCATTAAAAAGATTGTTGGGGAACAATTTCCAGTTTCAGTTGCCACTGAGGCAATTCCAACCTGTGGCAACCCCACGTGTATCAGAGTCGAACTGTGCTCCAAAAGGTTTTCAGTGGCTGTGACTTTTCAAAAAATAGTTCACCAGCCCTTTCTTCTGAGTCTCAGACTTTCTCCAAATGTGTAGTAGCAGTGGGTGGAGAACAATTAACAATGAGTTAATGTGTTGTACTCAGACTGAAAAAAATTATTTGTTTGTGTTTACATTTCAGCAAAAGTAACTCCACCTTTAAGTAAGTTATCTTTTTTGTAATTTCCATATGTACTGATCTAACAAAGAACGTATGTTGTTGATGTTGTTATGTACACTCGAGTCGGACCTACCGACTCACAGTGACCCCTCCTTGGGATTTCGAGGCAGTATCACTATGGAAGTAGACTGCCCCCTCTTCCTTCCGAGGAGTGACTGGTGGGTCATATAAACTTATTAAATTGACAGTCTTCGTTTTCAATAACACAAAAGCTAAAATTTTACTAAATTATTGATAATATCTTTGAAATTTAACCCTACTAAAAACACTAAGAAGGACTTTAAGTCCATTGACTTTGCAATATCAAAAAAGAAGGTACACCCAGGAAAAAGTCCACACCAAGAAATCTATAGTGAAATGATTGGACATAGGAAAGATAACCAGAGAAACAAAGAGGCAAAAATCAAGAAAATAATTGTGAAAAGCAATCATGAAAAGTAAACTGTGCAAGCAACCTCTAAACTCTAAATGCAGATTATTAGATGGTTATACAGTAGAGAAGGAAGTTTTCAAAATGAGCAATAGCACTATTTCCCCAAGGATTTCCAAATTATTCAAATATCATTAGAGAGAAGTAAACATGCAGATAGAGTAAAATGTAAGAGGCAAAATTAATAGCAAAGGTTGAAAGTCAGAGAGCTCTAGCAAGCTCATGCAGTATTTCTCCTACCACTATAATCTCAGGAAAAAGGCAAGGTGATGGCTCTTACATTTATCTAATAGAGGGTTTGATGCCACGGGCTGGGAGGCGGGGGTACAGCATCCTCCCTTGGAAGGTTATCAGTGGTAACATTCTTCAAGTCACAGGGGAAAAAAATTATTTATTTCTTTGTCTTTGTATTATAGGAGAAGATTCAGCAAAGAAAGGTAAACTATTTTTAGCCACCATTGTCTGGTTTCTTTTGTTTCCCAGTGACTAGAATAATGTCCCTCTGCCAGTGTAGTAAATTATGCAGTATGGTTCTTCTAGCCACAGGCTTTGTTAACTCTCACTTTGCCATGAACAACTGAGTAGCTGCTTGTTAAAGTCATCCACCTGGGGCAGCATGAAGTAATCTGGGAAAGTTCGTGCTCTCTCTCTCTCTCTCTCTCTCTCTCTCTCTCTCTCTCAGGTGTGTAAAACTCTCATGTTGAGATTTGTTAGTTTTGCCACTCTGCCAGGCTTAAAATGAACCTTCCTGGAGGCAGAGAAGGGATCTCTCTCACTGCTGGCTGAGAGAAATACGTGGTTGAGAGAGACATTCTGCTGAGAGAGAGAGAGAGATGTGCTACTGAGAGAGAGAGAGATGCACTGCTGAGAGAGATGGCCAGCTGAGAGAGACTGAACACGTTCCTGAACCTGAAGCACAGCCTGTTGCTTCCCTAATAAACCCCATAATCTGTAAGTTCTGTGTGGTCACTGCAGCATATTATTAAACCCAGCAGAGAGGTGGTGGGTGCCGCAGGAGGGATGGCTGGTGTCAAGGTTGGTAGGAGGGCTGGAGGGTGGCAGCATGTCTAGCCTCACAGGAACAAGCTTTGGGCTGCTGATGGTGATGCTATTTTCCTTTTCTGAAGTTAGAAGAGGTGAGAAGATGCCACCTCCATGTCCCTTTAGCATCCTCTCTGTGGCATTTTTTAAAACTTTTATTATGATTTGCATTTACAGAACAGATGACTTTTCATCAACAATTCATATACATTTTGTTCTATGTCATTGGTTGCAACTGCCTCAGTGTAACATCACTCCTCCCACTCCATCCTGTATTTCTCATTTCCATTCCTCCTTCTCTCCTAACCCTTCCTGTCTTCTGAACTCTGTCCTTGTGCAAAGGCTGATCTCAAATTGTTGGTTGTTCTAAGGGGTGCATCTCTGGCATTTTAAACATCCAGTCATATTGGTATTACTAAATCACTCTCTTTCTTTATTCATAGAATCAATTACTAATGATCTTGAAGAAAATATTTATCATATTGAGATTAGGGAAGAATATTAGTAAGTCAATAACATGTATGAGGTCCCCATCAAATAAAGAGTAGTATTAATGGGGTGCAAAAGGTGAAAACGTTTGATAAATGAAAAAGAATAGAAGAAATAAAAATTTAGATTGTAAATATTTAATATTGAAATTTCTCAGTAATACTCTGATTCTAGTAATATGGAGGAAGTAAAAGAATAGGAAGAATTTTACTTATCAAAAACCCTTGCAGGTAGAGCTCCACCTTACTAAAAATACAAGCACCTCTGTACGATGCTTCCTGAAGAAATAGCAGAAGAGACAGATCTTCCTCCACAACTCACTGTCTATGAATAACTGCACTTGATTGTCCTGGAGAAATAGTATGAATGGGAACTGTGATACGCTCACTTATCCATCCAAAACAAATATGTTCTTTATGTCATACTGTTCTCACACTATGCCAAGTGTTGTGAATGCAAAGAAAAACAAAACAAGGTTCTTGTTCCTTATAGAACTCATAGTTTAATAGCAAGACAGACACATCAACTTAAAAAATTATAGTATGGTTAATGCTGCAAGTCAAAGAATAAGAAAATAGGGCCAGATCAACTCTGTTCTGGGCTTTCCTAAAAATATTTAAAAGAATTATGTCTGAGTTTTGAGGAGTGAGTAGGGCATATCATGATAGATTTTTAATTCAGAAATACCACTCTGGACACAATGATGACAATGTGTTGGAGAGAACCAGTGACAACAGGCAGGAATACAAATGAAGAAACTGATACAGTAGACCAAGGAGGACACTATGAAGGTCTGAATAAGCCTCAGTGAGCCTGAATGTGGGGATAATGAAGAACAGTGTGGATAAGTCCCAGGCTTCTGTTACAAGTGACTAATTAGCTGGCAGAACCATTTATCAGGGCAAAGAAACACAGGAGAAAGCATAGTACAGGGGCAAACAAAAACAAAATTAATTCAGTCTTGAACTTGGGCTGTTTTAGATAACTATAGAACACAATCAAGATGTCTAACGAGTAGCAAGAAGCACAGACCTACAGTACCGAAAAATGACTAAGCTGAAGTACTCATTTCGGAACTCATGAATATATTAAACTATAAAGTGAGTAAGAACACTAATAGGAATTTGTGTAGGGAATGAAAAAAATGAAAAAGGGCAACATCCTGAGGAAGTCAGCATTTAAGGGTGAAAGAACATGTCTTGAAGATAATGGAAGAAAAGTCAGAGAAGCAGAATGAGAAGTAATGACTGAAGGTGTAACGGCCAAAACTAGAAGGATCACGTCACGGAAGCCAAACTAAAACCAAACTCACTGTCATCAAGTCAATTCTGACTCGTAGTGACCCCCTTTGGGTTTTTGAGGCTGCTAATCTTTATGGAAGTAGATTGCCCAGTCTCCCTTCCACAGAGTGGCTGGTGGATTTGAACCGCCAACCTTCTGGTTAGCTGACAAATGCCTTAGGCACTATACCACCTGAGCTCCTTTCACAGAAGCCAGCCTCTAATAAAGGTTTACAAAGGGAGGAGTCCTCAAAGTGGTTATACTAGATCAATAAAAGTGAGAAATGTGAAGTAACTACTGAATCCAGCAAATGGGAAGCTGTTATGTCAAAGAATAATTCATAGAGTGTAGCTCACACTTTGCTCGTAAGTGAGAGAAACTAGACTTCTATATGGTGTCTCACAATCATGGCAAAGGAAATGTATATAAAAGTAACAACCATAGATGGTCTATGGTACAGAGAGTCTTGGTTCCAAGTCCTTGGGTAGGTTGACTAATTGAGAGGTATCGAGAAGAGCACTTTTTCCTTAAGTCAGCAACAGAGTTTTCACAGAAGGCAGCTTCAGTTCCTTGTGGAGTTCCCCAAGAAATCCTATAAATGTGAGCTGTGAGCTGTGGGAGCTGTGTTGTCCATCTCTCTGTTGGGGTGGCTGATGCACTCCATTTTCCATATTATGATTTCTTAATCAGTGACCCAACAAGAGATATTTCAAAGAGTGATACAGACAAAAACTACTAGTTTGGAGAACAAATTGAAAATAAAAGAAACAACCATTATAAATTAATTTTCTAAGAATATGGGCCATAAAGGAAAATAATATAACACATTATCCAAAGGACTGCAAAATTAACAAGGGGGAGGAAATTTTTATCCAGAAAAGAGAAAACAAATGTAGAGATTAAAAGTAAGGAGAGATGATGGATAAATAATGAAATAAGGGCCAAGGAGACACCAGAAAAAGGATATCCAAATCCCAGGTTAGCACACTGACCTCAGAGAGAAAAGTACAAACCTCCTCTGTGAAAGGAGGCAGAGAGAAAGATTTCTGACACAGAAATATTTGCAAGTTATTAGGCTGGATCAACTCACACTTTATAGGAGATATGCAAACAAATTGTCTCCTGAAAAAACAAATGGATGAGGGTAGGCAACAGAGTATGTGAGCAGAATTGTAAAGGTTTATACCTTTATTTAGAAGTTCTGGTAGCGTAGTGCCTAAAGGCACTTGACTGCTAACCAGAAGGCTGATGGTTCAAACCCACCAGCTACTCCTCGGAAGGAAGGTTGGGTAATCTACTTCCGTAGTGATACTGCCTCGGCAACCCAAGGAGGGGTCGCTATGAGTCGGGTCCGACTCGACGGCACATAACAACAACATACCTTTATTTATGATAATCATGGGGGGAAAAAAAAGGAACTCTTTAGTGACCTCCCAGGCCTGCATTTTTGTTTTAATTTAAAAAGAGCTAAGAGAAGATGGAATGAGAGCCTTTTTCTCATCTTTAATTTAGGGTCAATTAACTCACAGGTCTATGGTTTACCTTTGCTAATACTGGCTCCTACAATGTCCAGCCTTTCAAATATCTGATTTATTTCTTGTTCACCTCTTTAATAAAGCACTTACCTTTTCTCCATAATTATTTGTTAATATGACTTTAACAAACTTTAACTTCATGAGACTATCAAGTCCTTCCAGGGCAGGCACAACATCTACTATTTCTTGCTAGTACCAGATTTGACTTAATTAACAAGAAATTTTAACAATGATTAACGGAAAAAGAATAAATGCAACCAAACTGAAAACAAAACAGGCAGATCCTTAGTCTCTTTCCAATCAACCACACTCACTTACCTGTTTCTATATTTTAGGAAGGATCAAGAAATCTATCGGTAAGTTACTTTCCTGTATCTCAATTTGAGTGTTTTAGGAGATACAAAGGCATGAAGAACATTATAATATCACTGTGCATACTGTAATATTCTTATTTTCCATTTTAGATTCCCAATCTATTATCCATGAATCAGCACTTTTTAGATTGTGACAGTTTGCAAGAAAATTTAAATACACACACATACAAAATAGTAAAACTTGCATCACTATAGGCTGGAATCTTTATAGAGAAGGGAAAGTCCAATTTGAAGAGACAAGAGAAGGATGATTAAATAAATAAATGAAGTCAAAGCACTCGAACAACTTACCACTTTCCTAAAAGCTCTTCTATCTTCTGCTTGCACTAGAAGGGAACATAAAGGCACCCAAAGGAATTTACCATCTTCTGCTGAGTTGTCTCAGCAAATGTCCTCCAATAAAGGACACTAAAATCTGCAGAATGGAGCCAGCTCTTAAAATGAGCTTTCATTCTAGTCTCAATTCCTGTATGATAAGATGTTAAGGATCCCAAAAAAGACATGCTGCAGTCCTAATTCCTGTACCTGTAAATATGATCCTATTTGGCCTGGGGGTCCTGGAATCCGATGGCCTGGGTCGAAGACTGGCTGCACCATCACTATTTGTGACTTTGGGTTTTGATTTGCTTGATATCCCCTTCCTTCCCTCCAATTTCTTCCATTTGGAATGGGAATTCTACCTGCCTTATGCCTGGTTCACTATTGTGCTTTGGAAGCAGATAACTTGTTTTCTAGATTTCACAGATCTGCAGATGGAAAGGAATTTTGCCCCAGAATGGAACACATCCAAAGTCTCACTCATACTTTACTTAGATGATTTAGAAGATGAGATTTTAGACTTAGGGTTGAGGATGGAATGGGTTAAGAGTTTGGGGAATAACACAATAGGGTGAATGTCTTTTGCACATGGGAAGTACATGAATTCTGGGAAACCAAAGGACAGAATGGTATGGACTGAATTGTGTCTGAATTAAATAAAGCACATTGATTACTGGATAAGAGAAATAGTGTCCTCATCATTTAAATTTCCTGTTATATCAAACATAAACAAAGTGGTGAACATATACATAGGCAGGTCAAGAGAATAAAAGTGTTTACTTTTTTACTTGTTTTGTATTTCAGGGAGAGCTGTACCACATCCTGGTAAGTTTATCTTACATAAAATATTAGTATTATTTTTAGTTACCATTGAGTCAGCAGGGAAGAAAGGAGTTTAAAGGATAAGAATTTTTGCTTGATTTCTAAATGCTTTTAACCCATGCCAAAAAGGTGAGAAATATGAGTTAAATGGGCCCCAGAAAGAACATTCAGCTATTTTCTCCCACAAAATTAAAACAAGTTATCAAACTTGATAGAAACAAAATTGGGATTACTATAAGCAAAATTTAGCCAATTGAAGAAGACATGAATAGACACTTCACCAAGGAGGATATTCAAGCGGCCAACAAACATATGAAGAAATGCTCACGATCATTAGCTATTAGAGAGAT
>NW_006921881.1:520520-527785 GCF_000298275.1 Orycteropus afer afer
AAAAAAAAAAAAAAATTTAGCCAATTGAAAATCCCAAATATCTATGTAGTCATTATAGATCTACAGGGAAATAGTTAAAGAACATGAACACTGAAATCACATGAGAAAATTAACAAGAAACACTAATTATTAAATAAATGCATACTGTAACCTTTGTAATTTATAATTTATGCCTATTAGATGAGTGAGACTAAACTCAATGTTGTTGGAATAGTAAAGAAACAAATATGTTTTTCATCAGTTGAGCAGCAAGACTTCAAAATGGATGTGACACACAGTACATGACCAAAGAAAACATTACAAGAGAAAATAAATATTGTAGCAAGCTATTTACAACTAAGCCAAATGCTTTGAATTAAAATTTAGGAAATGACCAATTAGCTAACTATAGACAAATATCTTGGATATTAATATAATAAAATATATTTTTATAATGGAAATTATTTTTCTCCAAATTAGGATCTGCTGTACCAATCAGTAAGTCACTTGTTTCATTCTCAATTATTGGGTCCTTTAATCTAAAAAAGAATTTAGAACTAATTTCTTCAGTGCTATGTTTTTCAATTCTGTTATGCAGAATCTGATCCTACTTTCATCCCAACTCCCAAGAATCCCCAACTGGACTTTTCTGACAGAGAACAGTCTATTAATTTTTAAAGGGAGAGATGAAAATCAGTCCAAAAGAATTTTGGGATGGTTCTGGTTTTCTTATTCAAGATCATGAAGGCTACTTGAAACAAAGGAAGAGGAAGAAGCAAAGAAAGAAAGAAAAGCAAAAATAAAACAACCAACTCAGGTTAAATAAACAGTGGTTTTCCAGTCTCTGAAAGGTCTCAAAGCTGGGACACACACACATTCTGTGTGTGTGTGCAGCTAAATACATTTGAGGTGGCTAGATGAAGATTCCTCTAAGATTCTTTCCTATCCCAGGACTACACACTTAATAAAGGGCTTCCTTGTCTGGATTTATAATACCAAAGGAACTATAATTTTGGCATTTCCTGCATGTAATTTCAAAAGGGAAATTAAGCAATATTTAAGTCCAATAATAGAATAATTAAAATAGGTTGATGTTTACTTGTTTTATATTTCAGGAAGAGCTGCACCACCTCCAGGTAAATGTATTATCTTACAACAGTAGCATTGATCTTAGTTGTCAGTGAGCCAGCGGGCATGCCTAAGGTTACCATAACACGACTGGTATACACTGGACTAACACAGTATGCATAGATTCTTTGTGTGTGTGTGTGTGTGTGTGTGTTGGTAATTTTTTTTTTAATTTTATTTAGATTTGGGTGAAGATTTACAGAGCAAATTCACTTTTCATACAGCAGTTCACATACACCTTGTCTCATGTCATTGACCAAAATTTACAATGCAACAGCTCCCCTCCCACTTCCTCCCCATAGTCACCTCCTCCCAGTGGCCATCCCCTCATACTCTTCTGAACCCTGAGCTATCTCCCTGTGCATAAGCAGCCCTTCCCTCTCCCATGATTGTTCTCTCCAGGGCGTGTGTCCACTTGAGGTAAATGTTTAACTCACATGCCTGTACTTTGTTTGTCTGGAAACCACAGTTGTGGGTTCAATTCCAGACCTGAAGGGCAGCTAGGGGCCATAGTCTCAGTGGTTACACCAGGCTCTATTGGACCAGCAAACCTGGTCCCCACCTTCTTTTTTTTTTTTCAGTATGCATAGATTCTATTAACACATTTTTCATTTTAATAAGATTAAAAGCTAATAACTTTAGAGTTACCAGTACTTAACTTGTCATTGAAATCCTCTGATTTATGCAAAAAATAAACTGAGAGCTATATTGTTGTTGTATCAAGAAAATTGATTAATCTATTGAAAAAAAATTAGAATGTTCATACTATGACAGAAAAGAAATCTATCAATGTATTAAATGAGTTGGGAACAGGGAAAGGAAATTAATCACAGAATTAAAAGAGAGGAAGGGGTAGTCCCCACCTCCCTCAGCTGCCCAGGGCCTCCTTGAAGTGGACAGATGGATTCCTTTCCAGGAGACTGATTTGCAGCCCAGAAGGGCCCAGGGCAGCACCAGGACAGGTAGCCATCATCAGCAAGAGGTCAGCAGAGTTTTCTGTGAATTTGCCCTCCCATTTGGAACTATCTGGAGAATTCCATAGCAGATAAGGCATTTGGCTGCTAACCAGAAAGTCAGGGGTTCAAATCCACTAGCCGTTCCATGGAAGGAAGATGGGGCAATCTACTTCCGTATAGCCTCAGAAACCCAATGGGAGTTGCTATGAGTCAGAATCAACTCGATGGCAGTGAGTTTGGTTTGGGTTTTTTTTTTGAGATTTCCAGGAGCCAACTTGTGGCTACCCTTTGACAGACTTACTTTTTACCTTCCTTGGCTTCAGGTGCAAGCAAATGCACACAGGTGAAAATCAGTTAATAACTATGTATATTTTATAATAAATTTTAATAATCATTTTTTAAAAAGGTAGAGAAGAGAAGAAAGAAATAATTAAAGTAGAGTTAAACTTTACATGCAGTACACTAAGTATCACTAAGATGAAAAATGGAAGGGAAATGAATACAAAAATAGTTGATATACAAATGCTTTTACTAGAACTTCCAAATTAAAAGGTTATTGTAGCTGGTTTGGAAGCTTCAGGTTCTAGGGAAACTAGATATTGAAACAACACAAAGATATATTTTGGGTAGGCCTAAAGTAGGAGGTCAAACCTTATTTAATTCTGTTTGTTTTTCAGGAACTGCTGAGGCAATGTCCAGTAAGTTACTTTTCTTAAGTAGTGCCTGGAAAATTATGTGCATGAAGATATCTTGATAGAAAATTTTGGCTTTGGCCAACATCAACTTTGCAAATTTCAATGTTATTGTTATGCTTTCTGTGTTCCCCTCAAATCAGAGAGTCTTTGTGAAGTTACTGACCAATTGAAGAAAAGTTTAAATGCACTTATTATAAAATTATATGCCACAAAACAAATAAAAACCCTTTTCAAAACAAAATGTATAGGAAGTCTATACAGTAGACAAGAGTTCAGTTTTGAAAGAAGAACAAAGGGTGATGGGTCTCATAGGATAATTCAATCAATTAGCACAATCTAATTCACAAAATTCATGTTCTGCATCTTAGTGAAGTGAGTAGCATCTGGGGTCTTAAAAGCTTGACAGTGGCCATCTAAGATACAACTATTGGTCTCTACTTATCAGGAGCAAAAGAGTAAGAAGGTAACCAAAATCTTAGAGAAGAAATAAGTATATGTTGTTGTTATGTGCCATCGAGTCGGCCCCGACTCATAGCGACCCCTCCTTGGGTTTCCGAGGCAGTATCACTACGGAAGTAGGATTGCCCAACCTTCCTTCCGGGGAGTGGCTGGTGGGTTTGAACCGCCAGCCGTCTGGTTAGCAGGCAAGTGTCTTAGCCACTATGCTACCAGAGCTCCCAAATAAGGCTGATTATTTACTTGAGCCATGACCTCATCTACCGTGAGACCAGAAGACCTAGATGTTGCCCAGCCACCACCACTGACCATTATGACTGGGGTCACAACTCATAGGCCCAGATAGAATGAGAGAAAAATGTAGGACAAAACTCGAATTCTTAACAAAGACCAGTTAACACCAGATGAGTCCCTGAGACTATCTCCCTGAGACACTCTTTAAACCCTGAACTGAAACTATCCCGAGATCACCTTTAGCAAAATAGCAGAGTGGCACACAGAATAAAGGATATTACCTGTAAGAATGGTGCTCTACTGAAAAAACATCTGTATGAGAACAAAAGGTCAGCATTTACTCTAATGCAAACATGAAATGATAAGGGGGCAGAAAAATTAAGAGTACTGGAAATGGAACAACCAGAACACAGTTAAAGAGAATAGAATGTAATTAATATCACTAAACAATTTGTGTAAAAATTGTCAAATGGGAACCTAACTTACTGTGTAAAGTTTCACCAAAAACCTAGTAAAATAGAAAAAAAAAAGTGATAGATAAAACTTTAAATACTGAAACATCATATACCACCTTCTCAAAAGATATGAATTTTCTTTTTTCGCCATAGGAAAGGCAAAGTGCACAAAGGCCCTGAAAATTGAACACAAAAATTTCTGGGATTAATTACCTCTTAAAATGATCTTTCGTTCAACACAAATGTTGTCAGCTATTTTGAAATGTCCTTGACTTTTCTTTTTGGAGTCATCCTCTGAATATTGCATGAGTGACAATTTTGTTCTAGTAACTCACAAACCTAGAGAAATTTATTTGTTATGTTTTCATGTACTATGAATTACTCATGTCTTATTTTTCTTTCTGTTTTAAAGAACCTTCATCAACCATCAGTAAGTTCCTTTTCAAATACTAAATTACATAAAATGTAAGCTAATTTTGCTTTTTACTGTTATTACAGTGCTAACAGTATAAAACCTTAAAGCTAACATTTCTCTACACTTTCCCTGTGTGTTAGAGATAATTGATGATATAGTGAAAAATTAAGAAACAACAATTATAGATTATACACATTATGATAAATGCTATCACAATCATACCAATACTAAATCGAATGCCATATTAATAAGCATAAGCAAAGAGATGCACAAGTTAATAAAAATTTAACAAGAAGAAAAATTAAGTAGTATGAATTCTTGACAGGCTCCAAAATTATATAAGCCTATTGCAATGGATTTAAAAAGTTTAAATGGGCTCCAGAAAGATAATTTGCTTTGCTCTTCCACTAAAGGGAGCTCTAACTCTAACCAACCAGCAAGAAAACATCAGCATTGACTATGTAATAAAAATTGCTTCAAATAACAGAATTGATACAATAGATGTTAATGCAATTTTGGCCTACCAAAAATGTTTGTTTCATTTTTATAGGTCAACAATGTTCTTACTCAAAAATGATTGAAGGCCCCCTCGGCCCTGGCCCTGGGCCTGGCCCTGGGTGGAGGCAGAGGTGGAGGCGCGGGAGTTATGGAGGGGGCGGGCCCTGCAGGGAAGTGCGTCAGAGGAGGCGCTGGGAGAGAAGGGTGCTGTGGTCTGAGCTAAAGGGTGAAGCTGGTGGAGCAGGAGGATGGGCGAGCAGTCTGAATGCCAGAATGGATAACCGTTTTGCTACAGCATTTGTAATTGCTTGTGTGCTTAGCCTCATTTCCACCATCTACATGGCAGCCTCAATTGGCACAGACTTCTGGTTTGAATATCGAAGTCCAATTCAAGAAAATTCCAGTGAATTGAACAAAAGCATCTGGGATGACTTCATTAGTGATGAAGCAGATGAAAAGACTTACAATGATGCACTTTTTCGGTACAATGGCACTCTGGGATTGTGGAGAAGGTGTATTACCATACCCAAAAACACACATTGGTATAGCCCACCAGAGAGGACAGAATCATTTGATGTGGTCACACAATGCTTCAGTTTCACACTAAATGAGCAGTTCATGGAGAAATTTGTTGATCCTGGAAACCACAATAGTGGGATTGATCTACTTCGGACCTATCTTTGGCGTTGCCAGTTCCTTTTACCTTTTGTTAGCCTAGGTTTGATGTGCTTTGGGGCTTTGATCGGACTTTGTGCTTGTATCTGCCGAAGCTTATATCCCACCATTGCTACGGGAATTCTCCATCTCCTTGCAGGTCTGTGTACACTAGGCTCAGTAAGTTGTTATGTTGCTGGAATAAAACTACTCCACCAGAAACTACAGCTGCCTACGAATGTGTTAGGAGAATTTGGATGGTCCTTCTGCCTGGCTTGCGTCTCAGCTCCATTGCAGTTCATGGCTTCTGCTCTCTTCATTTGGGCTGCTCATACCAACCGCAAAGAGTATACCTTAATGAAGGCGTATCGTGTGGCATGAGCAGGAGGCTGCCTACTCTACACTTGCCATTTTTATTATCTTTTGATAATATTTCCCTTTGTTCCCTCTCAATTGTTTTTAATTTTATTTTTTTCTGGATATATGATTTTCATCCTGAAAATCCATTTTATTTATATAGAAATACACATAAATATACACACACAGGCACACACATTTGAACACATACATATAGTTGCTTTTTTAATACCACTAAAATTTGTATCATTGACTCTGAAGGATTCTACCTTTCAAACGTGCCAACTAGGTTCAGAGTCCAGAGAGAAAACAGTGATCAGACTTGGCACACATTTGTCAAAGAAAATTGGTAGTGAGAAACCCAAAGCAAGTTGTACTTATGTCTGCTAGACTTTTCAGTAAAAATAATGTATATCTTTTCAACTAGAAACTCTGGTTTCTTTGGAAAACGTCTTATCTTTGTCATAACTTCATGTTCAGTCTTATAGATAGCCAGTCAGCCAGAGGTATTAATGCTGTTTTCAAACACGTAAGCTGTGTAAAGTAGGGAAATTATCTAAGATGTTGTTCCCTAAACATTGGCTTATAGTTTCATCTGAGGTGAAATATGGCAGCTGTTTATATCTACACTGTGTCTGTCTATAAGAAAGAAAGTGAGGAATATAGTGTTTATTTAAAGTTTTAACTTTGTAATGAAAATAATTCTAATTCATTCAGAAATAGAGGGTTAATCTTTTATTGTATTGTAATGGTCCTAAATATGTCAGTAGGATCTTCAGTACCACCAAGCCATTTTAGATGTTTGCTCCTTTCCTTTTCACACATAGGCATATTAAAAGAGTGTTTTCTTTTTAACATTATATTGGGTCTCAAAATTAGATCCTCCAACTGTTATCTATTCTAGTTAACTACCATACAGAAGGTTCCACTGTAATGACCTTCCAGAGCTAGGATAACAACCACAAGATCTAAAGCTTTGGCTGGTTGTTAACCTCCAGTTGTGGTCTTTATTTCTTGTGGTGAAATGATGTGCCTTTCCTTGTCTAAATCCCTTCCTGGTGTATCAACATTACATGTGTTCCAATTCAGACATTTTTTTTTATATAAATATGTCTATAAACATGGAAAATAAAAATCTTATTTATTTATTCCATTACTATAGCACTTGGCAGATTTTCAAAAATGTAACTTAGTAATTTCTTAACCATATCCTAAATCTGTCTTTTTTTAAAAAATAAAATCTGAGAAGATACTGAAACCGTTGTGTTGAGTGTCTCTGTTTAAATCTCAACACCTTGCGATAAAGAAGTACTGGATTCAGAATTTC
Organism: Orycteropus afer afer; assembly: GCF_000298275.1. Taxonomy (NCBI): domain Eukaryota; kingdom Metazoa; phylum Chordata; class Mammalia; order Tubulidentata; family Orycteropodidae; genus Orycteropus; species Orycteropus afer. Next base: position 527,675 of record NW_006921881.1, read on the forward strand.
CACATCTCATTCTCTGTGGAAATTGCATTGTTCTTTCTACGGACATATCTTTATGTCTGGTGTTTGGGTCTCTGTTTTATCATCCAGAAAAAGTGGGAACTTTTTTTCTTA
>NW_006921881.1:527885-532996 GCF_000298275.1 Orycteropus afer afer
GGCAGATTTTCAAAAATGTAACTTAGTAATTTCTTAACCATATCCTAAATCTGTCTTTTTTTAAAAAATAAAATCTGAGAAGATACTGAAAAAAAAAAAAAAAAAAAATGATTGAAGAACATATAAGTTAATTCACAAAAAAGAAAGTTCAAGCAGTGAACATTTGAAACAGATTTAAGCATCAATAACTCAATAAACATTTGGAGAAGTATTAAGCCTCAATTTATCTGAATAGTTAAATATATTCAAACTACTATGATGCTTTTATTAATTTGTATTACATAAACATAGGCAAAATCAGTGATGCTGTAGTGAAAAAGTTTTTCATGTGTATTTCTGCATATAGACATGACAAATGTCCTAAATAATTAGTTTTTACATGCTTTAACTCATATTTCCAAATTGGGCATTACAAACAAAAGAAAAATAATTTCTAGAAATGTATTTACAACTAAATAAATATCATGGCTAAAATCTACAAAAGAGTTCAAATGTCTACCCATATTAGAAATGGCTGCTAATTTGATAATATATTTCCTTATAATTAGAAGTGACCAGTGTTTTTTTCTCTGAATTAGGATTTGCCGAACCAATTGGTAAGTTATTTTTACTTTTTCTCAATCACTGAAATTTTAGTTTAAATAATAAGCTAGAGTTATTTCTTCACTTTTTTAATTGTTTCTTCAGACCCTGATATTTTTCAGTTACTCCTCATGCCAATTAAAAAACAGCTCCTGATGAATTCTGAGCCAGAAAAATCAACTGATGAACAAAAATAATTTTAAAAAGCAATAAAAAGACTCTAAGATTAGCCATACATTCTTAAAAGAGAGAGTAGTTGAAAAAGAAGACTAGTGAGAGAGGTGGGAATTAAAAATATTAAAAAGAAAAAAATAAGCAGAAATTTTTTACAGTCTCCATAAACTCTCAAAGTACACGAGACACTAGGGAAAAGAATGAACTCATTTATAATATGTGCGTATATAAACCATATTAATTCTGAGCTGTTTAAAGATTTAAAAAATAAAAGATATACAAAGTAATAAAATCTTCTTAATGTGGAGTTGCAATCTTAAGTTTCTCAGTTGGCAAAGGTTTTATACAGGGGACCCACAGCAGGTGAGTGCATCTAAAGTGAAGAAGTAAAGTTTTTTCCACTTCTGGGACTACATTTTATTTGTCTCATAAAGGACCACCTTGCTAGGAATCACAGCATCAAATTAAGTGATGCAAAAGTGTTTATGCTTCTTGAGTGTTATTTTATGACCCCTCAAATAATACTTATAGGAGGAATTATGTTGTACACTTAATAGCTGAAACAAAAAATAACAGTTTGTGTTTTCATTTCAGCAAAAGTTTCACCACTTCCTAGTAAGTACATCATCTTATTCTATGTATAAAAGTAATTCTACTTCCAAGTCCATTGCTGTATACACAAGGATGTTATGAAGTTTTATGATTTTTATTTTTCAGTGGAACAAAAAATAAGAATTTTACTGTTATTGACAACTATACTGAAACAAAACACACATGGTTCATAGAAAGAATAAACTGAAGAGGACACTGTTATTTAATCAGATCAATGGCCTTGCCAGTAACAAAGAAAACTCTTACTGGGGATAAAAATGAGTTGAAGCTAAAAAAAAAAAAAGAGAGAGAGAGAGAGAGAGAAATACAAGGGAGAAAGAATTTTTTTAAAAAAATAAAGAAACAAAGAATCTTCTAGACCTTCTAAACCTTGACCAGACTACTTGCAAGTAGACCTTACACATGTTATTGTTGTTATGTGCTGTCAAGTCAGACCCAACTCATAACAACCCCTCCTTGGGTTTCTGAGGTGGTATCACTACAGAAGTAGATTGCCCAACCTTCCCTCTGAGGAGATAGGTTCCAAAATTTAGTTTGAAGCCTGGACAATAATGAAAGAGAATAAAAGAATTAACTATACCTATATTTCTTCTGGGAGCTCTGGTAGCATAGTGCCTAAGACATTTGACTGCTAACCAGCAGGCTGCCAGTCCCACCAGCCACCAGCCACTCCTCGAAAGGAAGATTGGGCACTCTACTTCCATAGTGGTACTACTGCCTGAGAAACCCAAGGAGGGGTCGCTATGAGCCGGATCTGACTCGATGGCAGTGAGTCTGGTTTTGGTATATTTCTTCTAGGATGTCAAAACTAACAGAATATAATAATCATAAAGGAATTATAAATGGAATGGAAAGAAGAGTGGGGAGACAGAAATGACAAAATGTAAGAGAATCAAATGGACTATATTGTGTCTTAATGGGCAGAAGAAGCAAGTAGAATTACCACTGCTCCAACTCATATTAACAAGAAGAGCTGTATTAATAAGAACACATTTTTTAAAAGTAATAGCTTAGATTTTGTGATAACTGAAGAGAAACAGCTACAATTGTTAGATATCCTAGATCAGACTTTAGAAAAACTGACTTCAAAACTTCCAATTATAAATTGACTGACTCAGGTAGGATAATGCAAATCAAAATCATCCAGGCCTGATCCCTATGAGGTGGAGGTCAGACATACCTCCACCTCCAATCTCTTTTACCAATTCTGATTCTAACCATCCTCCCCACAGCACTCTCTATTTCTCTGCTTGGTTTGCAAATCATTGTAATGTCCATAAAGAACCCAGATCACACTTAACAGTTAAGTGGCTTATTAAGGAAGTAACAGGTACAACTTGGGATCAGGATCAGGAAACACGTAAACAAAGTCTCTCTTCTACAGTGCAGGGCAGCTCTCTCAGCTCCTCTTGGACATACAGGTCTCCTCTCAGCCCCCTGAGAATAAGCCTCCTCTTTTACTCATGTGGGCCTCTCACTAACTTCAGTATTACCAGCCCTTGATCCACATTATAGCTCTTTTAGGAGGTTCCTTACTTTCTCTCACTCTTTCTCTCTGCTTTTTCTCCCTTCTTTCTTTTTTCTGCTTCTCTTCCTGCTTTTTTCTATCTCGGAAACCTCTGTGAAGGTTATATACACAAACTGCTGGTCGATTTTCAAGACATGTACCTCCCACCAGGGCCATGAACTGACCAATCCTCTTTCAGCAGGCCACAGATACTTCACTTGCATAGTAGGCCACAGACACTTCATTTGCATAGTCTATTGACCAATCTCTGAAAGGTGCATACCAATCACAGGGCAGGCGGCAGCCCAGGATGAGACAAAGTATCAAACCACAAGTTGTTTACAACTTACCCAGGAAATGTCAATAGACCTGGACCAAAGTAACAAACCCTCTGGGTTAGAAAAGGAGAGCAAAGGTACCTCAGGGCTTGGGGGAAAATCTCTCAAACTATTTTTCCAAAGAACCGAGGGAAAAGGCCACATGAAGGAATTCATTTCACCACATAAACCTACTAGTAGTAGAAATCAAGCCAACTTCAATTCTAGTGATCTCATATGTTTCACAGTAAAACTAAACTGCTATCACTATGAGAAACCATGATCCCTTCAGCAGAAATATTTAAGACTTAACAAACACTTTAAGCAACATGTAAAGAAACATTTAACAACACTGGAGGAAGTATAGACCACTTGGCCAAAAGCATTTCATATTTAATGGGTATCATATATATGAAGAATTCAGGCAATAATGATTCCAAGCTTGACAGGAGAAAATAAATATTCACGAAGTCATATAAACTGAAAGAAATATTCACAAAGTCATATAAACTGAATGTCCTCCAATTTCCTCCCATTACCATCTCCTTCTAATCACCATGTGGGACAGAATGAGAAACTACTAATTCTATCTTCTCCAAGGGCCTTGTCTCAAGTAATGCTACTCAAACTAAACCTTGACCAGACTACTTGCAACCTATGCCTTATACTGAAAATTCAAAACTACAAGGTCTTACATCTCAAATGTTCTTTACTTCTGCATTCAATACCCCCGCTCACAGATGATACTATAAGAGCACCAAAGCAGAGGATTTCAAGATGGCAGAATAGGCAGAAAGAATGCACAGACCCTCTTCAACAAAGAAAAGGGGAACCAATAACACAGACACAGAAGATAATCCTGGACCCTTGAGACTTGAAGGGAAGGATATAGAAGTGGAAAAAACCCCAACTAGCAGAAGAATTTGCATGAAAATAGCAAAAGTGGAGACAAACAGAGCTGCAGTCTGGCAGTGATCCTGAGTGATCCTGACGGCACAGACAGCTTGGAGATTCCCAAGTGGTGGTAAGACCTAAGAATTAACCTAAAACTCAGCCCTGCTAGCCAGGGACTGCATGGAGGACTGCTCTGGTGGCTGTGGAATAAAGGGGAAGCAGTGGTACAGAGGAAGATGCACTGAGCTGTGGACTTTTGCCTGTCAGGAGGAGACTGCCATTTTGAATGCTTACAAACGGCTTGACCATTTTGGATATTTAAAGAGACAGTGCTCTACCAGATCCCAGGGGCTTAAGAACAGGTTCTGCCTGCCAGTAACCCCAAGGACACTCTGGACCTGCATGACTGAAAATGTGCAACATTCCTCTTGTTACTCTTATACCCCACACCCACTTGGTGAACAGAGGTGCGGCCATCCCCCACTCCCACCCACCTCTGGGCCAACAGGAACTCCATCCCAGTCTGTGTGCTCAGATGGAGCCTGGGTGCCCTGCCCTGTCCTCCACTGATATTTTTCTTTTTTTTTCTTTTTTTCTTTCTTTTTTCTGGTGTTTAGTTTGCTTGTATTTGTATATTTTCAAACTACGATTATTATTAATACTTTTGTCCTTTTTACTGTTATTCTTTATTCTTCCCCTTCCAGGTCCTAGTTTACAGCTTTTTTTTCTTTTCCCTGTTCCTGGTTAAATTTTTTTTTTTTTAATTGAAATTCTTTTTTTTTCCCCCTTTTTTTCTCATGGCTAATGTCCTTGTTTTTCTTTTTGCATTTGTCCCATTTTTTTCTTCATTATGCTCCCTCTCTACCTTTTTTCTCTTAGTGCCCTATCCCCAGATAGTGCAGGTTCTCTTGTTTTTCTCTTCTTCTTTTTTCCCTTTTTTCAGTTACTGTTCCTGTGTGATTAACATGGTGTATTTTTTGTCCGTGTGCTTTTAATTTTTTTTTATGGTTGTTCAATTGTAATTT
>NW_006921881.1:538001-538636 GCF_000298275.1 Orycteropus afer afer
CCCATGTTCATTGCAGCACTATTTACAATAGCCAAAAGATGGAAACAACCTAGGTGTCCATCAACTGAGGAATAGATGACCAAACTATGGTACATACACACAATGGAATACTATGCAACCCTAAAGAATAATATAGAATCTACAAAATACCGCATTAACGTAGATAAACTTGGAGGACATTTTGCTGAGTGAAATAAGTCAATCACAAAAGGACAAATATTGCATTAGTTCATTATTGTAAAAGTCAAGGAAATGTTTATCTATGGAAGGACATTTTCTTTGTTGGTTAGCAGGAGTGGGAGGGGAGGGGAGGGAACACTGTTAGATAGATAGAGATAAGTATTGATTTGGGTGAAGAGAATGGCAATGTACCACATGTGAGTGATCAATATAGTGGCATTGAAGAAGAGAAAGACATAGAGAGGTATGTGGGAGGTATAGACAAAAAGACGAACCCTTTTGCACATATAGTATGGCATTGTCAGTGAAGGCAAACATGGGTATATGGGTGGATAGATGGCTGGACAGGCTGAACTAGTAGCTAAGTCTATGAAGCGGGGAGTGTACCCAAGAACATGTTTAGGATTGGCAGACAATGGTCCTATAAGTTTATGTGTATGATCTGAATTCCCAGG
>NW_006921881.1:539850-562120 GCF_000298275.1 Orycteropus afer afer
GAGGGAGAACAATGTGGAACAAAACTCAAAATCATTTGGAGAAAGAAAAAAAAAGGGGGGGGGACCAGATTTGCTGGTCCAATAGAGCCTGGTGGAACCACTGAGACTATGGCCCCTAGCTGCCCTTCAGGTCTGGAATTGAACGTATACCTGTGGCTTCCAGCCAACAATAGACAGGCATATAAGTTGAACATTGACCTGAGGTAGATACAATCCTTGGAGAGAACAATCATGGGAGAAAGAAGGGCTGCTTATGCAAAAGGAGACAGTTCAGGGGGCAGGAGGGCATGGAGGGATGGACACAGGGAAGAGGTAACTATCAGGAGAAGTATGAGGGGAGATGTTGCATTTGGTAAATTGTGGTAAATGTCATGAGACAAAGTGTATGTGAACTGCTGTATGGAAAGTGAATTTGCTCTGTAAATTTTCACCAAAATCACAATTTTAAAAAAAAGAAAGAAAGAAAAAAAAAGGACACCAAAGCAAAGAAGCCCCTAGACCTTTACCTTGAGAAACAGAAATAAAGAGGAAATTTTAAAATATATACATAGATAGATAGATAGATAGATAGATAGATATAGATATGCAAATTTATAACTCTTAATCCTTAGTCTGGGGAAGATGATACAGAAAAGTGTAGAAAGAATAAGATTCTAAAATTTGCTGATTCAGTTATCAGAACACCTTATAATATTAAGTCTTGATGATACAGCAGTCTTGATACAGTCTTGATGATACAGTCCTTTTCAAAAGAAAAGAACCAATCTAAAAAAAAAAAAAAAAAAATCAAAGGGGGCATTTCCCAATATAAATCACTTCCCAGTAAAACAACTTTGGAAATCATTTTGATGTGATCTAGTAAAGTTAAAGATATGCATATACTTAACCTGGCAATTCCAGTATCAAGTGTACAACCTATGAATTGGTACCTGATACTGCCGCCAAATCCTGAGATATTTTTGAGGGGATGTTGGTGGCTCTGCAATGAATTTCAAGTTGCTTCCTGGCTCTCTCCACTGAAGTATTCAGCCTTCTCTGGTCTGCTAGATAGCGTCTCTTCCAAAGTGTTGTTATCATCTGTCCTACTTTCTTTTTACTTGAAAGCTTATCCTCTTAAAAAGATAAAAATTTGCTTGAGCACATTATGCTGAGTGAAACAAGTCTATCACAAAAGAACAAACATTGTATGACCTCACTTATATAAAAAAAACAAGAACAGGCAAAAATGTACAGAGACCAAAGTTTCTTACTGATTGCCAAGGGCAGAAGGAGGGGAGGGTAATGCTTAAGGAGTATGAATTTCAGTTCACCATGATAGAAAAATCATATTTATTAATCAGGGTAGGGTTGCACAGCCAAGTAATGTAACTGTTGTCAATAAGTCATACATTTTTAAAAAGTTGAATTGGTAGAAGTTGTGTGATACACATATTTACAACAACAACAACCAAAAAAAAAAGTAATTGCTGAGCCTGCTTAAGTACAACTAAACACCTCATAGGATTCGGCTTCTTGGTTTGGAGGTTTAGGATCATGGTTTCATGAGACAAACCAGTTAATTGGCCTAATAACATGCTCGTGTTTCTGTTCTACCTCTTCATTCGTTGCATAGTGCCTTGGGTCTTAAAAGATTGCAAGTAGCTATGTGAGGTACAGCAATTAGTCTCTATTCACTTGGAGCAACAGAGGAAGTAGAGTCAAGAAGACTAAGTGGAATGTGTGGCTAACTGCCTCCATGAACAACTGCCTCCTTTTCCCATAAGACCAGAAAGAACTGGATGGTGCCCAGCTATCAATACTGAACATTTTGATCAAAGATTCTATAGAAGAATCCCAGTCAGAAGGTGGGAAATGCAGAACAGAATTTCAAATTCTTATGGAATCCAGACTTTCTGGAGACATGGAGGCTGGAAGAACTATTGCCCTGAGATAACCTTTAAACCATACGTATTCTCTGAAGCCTTCTTAAAACAATACTTTAGCTTAACTACAAAACAATGCCTGCCTTGAGCACTGCTCTTTCAAAATCTATCTATATGGGATCAAACTGACAACAGCAACTCAAAAGATTAGATAGGAAACTTAGAAGACAATGAGTTTATGTTAATGCAGGAGGACCAACTCAGAAAAAGAGGGTGAGATGGTTGCATAAGTTGAAGAATATAATCAATGTCACTGAATTGTACATATAGAAACTGTTGAATTGATGTATGTGCTGCTACATATACAATCTCAACAAAAGCAAAATTAAATAAATAAGATTCAAATTCCCTCTACTATTGTTTTAGTGGAGTTTCAGGAAGGAGTTAAGTGCCCGTTTTGATGTTGTAAGACTGAAATATTTATGATTGGGATAAGGATAATTTTTGAAGATTTTTTTTTTTCTTTCTTCCCTATTACACCCGTTAACCAAATAGTCCCTTTGACTCTTTACTGGAGGATAGAAAGGAAATTAATAACAGAACATGCATTTGATATGTAATACTGTGTTCATGCTTGATGGGCCAGCTAATACTTTGGATGAAAAAATCAGTATAGATGACTGAATGAATGACTGTTAACTCTGTGTATCTGAGATCAGTTTTCGACTAGTTAGATACTATGGATTTAGGGCAGTACTGAATTAAGGCTTAGAGGTGGACTCATTAGGGGTAGCCCTGACAGTTCTACACCATTCTTCATCCAGAGGCCCAAGGGTATTTCATTCATTTTGTTGGCTACATTGATGAGACCTATAGGGAGCCTCAGCACTATGGACTATTAGGGGCCAGGCACTGGGAGCACGGTCAGATTTATACAGTCTTCAGAAATGTATCACATTGATCTGTTGGTCTGCACCTTAAATTCTACTCTGACTGTATGAAATTCTACTAATAGCAATTCCAAGTTGACAGATTCTTAAAGGAGCTTCTTGTAAAAATTTGGTAAATCAAAATATTAACATCAATGTTTACTATGATGATGTAAAAAGGCAACTATAGTTTTATAAGGAGTTCTGAGTGATGTTAACAGTTAGGCGCTCAGCGACTAACAAAAACATTAGTGGTTCAAATCCATCCAGAAGCACCTCCAAAGAAAGGCCTGGCAATCTGCTTCCCAAAGATCACAGTCATTGAAAATTCTATGGGGCGCAGTCCTAATCTGAAACACACAGGGTCAACATGAGTAGAAATCAATTTGACAGTAGCTGGGTTTTACAGTTTTCTTAGAGGTTTCCTATGTCTGAGTCTTTGAAAACTTTTTTTTTATATATCAAGGAAAAAAAAAACATTCTTTGTAGAAAATCATAATATACAGATAAGTAAAACTGTTGAAACAATTTGGACTCCTCCCAGGAGTGGCAGAGAGTACCTCTTTTACTGTATCTTACAAAAGCACCAAGTAGTAACCATTTTTAAAAAACCTTTGTCATTTTTTTTTACTTTTTCACATATGAAAAAGTCAAGGAATTAATGTTTAAAGAGATTTTTGTCTTGGATTATAGTGCCAATGCAGCCAACATGGAACTTTAAAGACACAGGACAAAATAGCACAGAGAATTTTGCACATACAGTACTGCATTGTCAGTGAAGGCAAACACGGATATACGGGTGGATAGATGGATGGACAGGTTGAACTATTAGGTATGTCTATGCAGCAGGGAGTGTACCCCAGACCATGTATAGGGTTGGCAGACAATGTACGTGTATGTTCTGTAAGAATTCCCAGGGGCATAGTAGAGCTGACAAGGGACAAGGTTGTAGTCACTTCTTGGTCACAGCCAGCTCCCAGAGAGACCGAGTAGTTGAACCTGTGGGCTTGAGACCATAGCTGCAGGGGATATCAAGTTCAGTTAGCATAACATACTACACAAAACATTGTTCCACCTCCTACTTTGGTGAGTAGCGACTGGATCTTAAAAGCCTGCAAGCAGCCATCTAGATGCAAGGATATGTCCCTCCTCATCCAGAGCAAAGAAGAATGAAGAAAACCAAAGATTCATGGAAACAATTAGTCCTCATGACCGGTACACCATGCAATCGTCAGCCTATACGACTATGAGACCAGAAGAGCTAGATGGTGCCTGGCTACCACTGTCAACCACTCAGAGGGGGACTTATGGAGGAGACCTGGATAGAGAGGGAGAACAATGTGGAACAAAACTCAAAATCGTTTGGGAAAAAAAAGTGGGGGGAACCAGGTTTGCTGGTCTGATAGAGCCTGGTGGAACCTCTAAGACTATGGTCCCTAGCTGCCCTTCAGGTCTGGAATTGAACCCACACCTGTGGCTTCCAGCCAAACAAAAGATAGGCATATGAGTTGAACATTTACCTGAGATAGATACACTCCTTGGAGAGAACAATCATGGGAGAAAGAAGGGCTGTTTATGCACAAGGAGACAATTCAGGGGGCAGGAGTGCATAGAAGGATGGACACAGGGAAGAGGTAACTATCGGGAGGAAGTGGGAGGGGAGCTGTTGCATTGGGATAAATTATAGTCAATGTCATGAGATAACGTGTGTGAACTGCTATATGGAAAGTGAATTTGCTCTGTAAACTTTCACCCAAATCACAATAAAAAGAAAAAAAAAAAAAAAAACACAGAGAAGACCACAGAAGTAGTCTCCGGGCCTTCAGTGCTTAGGGATAAATCCAGACTCCACCATTTAGGAGAGATCTGATCTTGCGCAGTTTACTTAACCTGTCTCTGCTCAGTTCTTTCAATGGTGGAATGGAGATAAATAGTAAACCAGCTCATAGCACTTCTGTGGGGATTAAATAATTAAATATCTTGGAACAATGCCTAGGCACATTGTCAAATGACTACAGCTAGCTGTTATAGTAATTCAGTATTAAGAACTTTAGTCTTCATCTGTTTCTCTTTTTATTATAGGAAAAGATGAGAGAGCCAGAGGTAAGTTCTACCCCCATGTCACCATCCAAGGTCATTGCACTCTTTAGTTGTGGGGACTTTTGCTAAATGTGATTGCTGCTATATTCAGTTCTGCTAAAATTAATGTTGTTTATCTCCTTTTGCCTTTCCCCTTCATATTCAAATGACTACTAATTAACAGAAATTTTTATTTGAACACTGTAAACAACTGCAAAACAGTATATGATTCTTTAATAGACCTTAATAGGAGTTCTGGTGATGCAGTGCCTAAGGCATGTGACTGCTAACCAGAAGGCTGGCGGTTCAAACCCACCACCAGCCACTCCTCAGAAAGAAAGTTGGGCAATCTACTTCCGTAGTGACGTTGTTGTTGTTGTTATGTGCCAGTCAAGTTGGACCGACTCATAGTGACCCCTCCTTGGGTTTCCGAGGCAGTATCACTACGGAAGTAGATTGCCCCATCATCCTTCTAAGGAGTGGCTGGTGGGTTTGAACCGCCAGCCTTTTGGTTAGCAGTCAAGTGCTTTAGGCACTGTGCTACCAGAGCTCCTATACTGCCTCGAAAACCCAAGGAGTGGTCGCTATGAGTCGGTTCCAACTCGACGGCAGTGAGTTTGGTTTGATTTGTAATAGGTTTGGTTTGTAATAGTAGCTGTGGAAGGTTTGATGCTTTAAGGAAATTAGATAGTGAAATAACTGAAAGAAGCACATTAGTGCAATCTTTTGTCTCCTGCCAGTTAAGCCACACTTACTTGTATTTGCTTACAATTTAGGAACTTCTGACAGGCCCACCTTAAAACTCTTTTCTATTTCTCAGTAATCAGAGATTTCTGGAGAAATATGTACATGAAGATTTTTTTTTATTAGTCTGGCAATTAACATAGCCAAATTTAGAAATTGCAATATTATTTCTCATTCTGTATTCACCTCCCATTAGTGAAAATTTGTGGAGATTACTGACAGTTTGCTGAAAAGTTTAAACACACTGAATAACTGTGTTGTTGTTGGGTGCTGCGGAGTTCGCTCTGACTCACAGTGACCCTGTGTACAGCAGAACAAAACACTGCTCAGTCTTGTACCATCCTTACAATTTTTGTTATGCTTGAGTCCGTTGTTGCAGTCACGGTGTCAATCCACCTTGTTGAGGGTCTTCCCCTTTTCACTGACCTACTTTACCAAGCATAATATCCCTCTCCAAGGACTAGTCCCTCTGACAACCTGACTAAAGTACATGAGATGAAGTCTGGCCAGTCTGGCTTCTAAGGAACATTCTGGCTGTACCTCTTCCAGGACAGATAATGTTCATTCTTCTGGCAGTCTGTGGTATTTTCAATATTCTTCGCCAACACCACAATTGAAATGCATCAGTCCTGCTGCAGTCTTCCGTATTCATTGTCCAGCTCTCACATGCATATGAAGTGACTGAAAATACCACGGCTTGGGTCAGGCACACCTTAGTCTTCAAAGCGACATCTTTGCTCTTTAATACTTTTAAGAGGTCTTTTGCAGCAGATTTGCCCGATGCAATGCAATGTCTGATTTCTTAACTGCTGCTTCCATAGGCATTGATTGTGGATCTAAGTAAAATGAAATCTCTGTCAATTTCAATCTTTCTCTATTTATTATGCTGCTGCTTATTGGTCCACCACTGGTCTGTCAGTTTGTTGTATTGCAGTGGCTTGCGTGTTGCTGTGATGCTGGAAGCTATACCACTTCTATTTCAAATAGCAGCAGGGTCACCCATGGCCAGGTTTCAGAGGAGCTTCCAGACTGAGCAACTAACAGACTGTAGCTCTCAAAAAGTAAAACCTATTCTCAAAAAATGTAAATCTATACAGGAGAGTCAGTATTTGAGATGAAAGAGTAGGAAGTACATGCAAGGCTGAGAAGAAAGATTGAATGAGTTGTTCAAAGATAAAAGTTAAGTGATTAGGGAAAGAAATGAACTGAAACTTCAGCGACAAGTGCCAGACATAAGCTTCTCACTTAGCAGGGAAGTCAGTGAGAGGCTATCACAGTAGATGGGTGATGACTCTAAAGTCCCACCACAGTTCTCTCCAGTCTTGGCACTGAGAATCATGCACATCCCATTCTAGACCATCTGGCCTAGAATTATAGTATGAAAATAATCAGTGCAGAAGTGTTTGTAGTTCTTGGGTATCATTTTATAAGATGCCATATTAGAAAACTAAAAGGAGGAAAATATATTGGTCAAAAATAGTTAACAATTAACTCTTTGTGTTTGTATTTCAACAAAAGCTACACCACCTACTGGTAAGTACATTATTTTATTTGTAAATCTATTAATAACTATTATTTCAGTGTGTGGGACTCCTACCAACTGAGAAGGTTGCCATTATCAACTGGGCACAAGTTAAGACTGTACCAAGTTATTGATAATTACCTTGAAAATAACCCTCACTGATTTGGAGAAGAATAAACTGAGAACTCTGTCAGTATATAAAGTCAGCTGACCTGCCAAAACATAAGAGAATGTTCTTGGGGAGGAAGGGGAGGGTATTCAAAAAATTTAAATGTATTGCGTTTACATGAATTGAGTGAAATGACATTAGTTGAAGCTGGAAAAGGAAAATGAAAATAATAGAAATGAGTGAGAACAAGGAAGAAAAATCATAAAAGAAATTTATGAATATAATATTTAATTCCCCAAAGAAAGTCAGAAACCTAGGCAACAGATGAAGTGAATAAAATAAATGGTTATACCTGTATTTCTCCCAGGATATCAAAATTGATAAGTATAATTGAAAAGGAAAAGTATTTTTAAATGGCTGGAAGGAAAGTAGAAAATAAAAGCACACAAAGTAAGAAAATGGAAACAACAAAGTTTAACAAAATCGAATTGACTTTAATCATTTCGTTATGGATAGAAAAAGCAAGTAAGAGTACTACTTCTCTTAACCGAACTCATGAAAACAGAAGGGGCTATATTAATAAGACAAAGTAAAACCTTAAAAAGGGATCACATGAACTTAGATTTTGTGATAAATAAGAAGGAAAGAAAGGCTGAAAGACTATCAAGCATGCAGACTTCAGACTGTCACATCATTTAACATAGAAAACTTTTTAAAGCTTTGAGAAGCCACAAGCCTGGAGTGACACAGCAAATTAAAAGAATTCAGGATGCAGGGTGGTGTGAATGGTTAAGCACTTTACTAATAGCCAAAAGGTTGGCAGTTCGAACCCATGCAGAGTCTACTCGGGAGACAAGCTTGGTAATCTGCTTCAGAAAGGAAACAGCCTTGAAAACTCTAGTGTTTTCATGAGTCAGAATCAACTCTATAGCAACTAAGGCAGTATCTCTACAGAAGTAGATCGTCCAACCTTCCTTCCAAGGAGTGGCTGGTGGGTTTGAACTGCCAGTCGTCTGGTTAGCAGTCAAATGTCTTAGGCACTACACCACCAGAGCTCCCTAATAACCAGAAGTTAGTCAATATTTAACTCCTACCCCAATTTTGAAAAGTATTCAAAAGATTTTATAAATAAAATGACCTCTAGTATCTTTACAATTTAATCTCTCTCTGATCCCCATTTTGGGGCTGGAATGTGAAGGACAAGGAAGGGTGCAGGGCCTAATTGTGAAGGGCATGATCGGTCATGGTGAGATTTAGTCTTGTTTTTTAAAAAATATAAAAGGACATACACATTGTTGCTGGGTGCCAACAAGTGGATTTTAACAGATAGCAGCCCCGTGTGACGGAATAGAATGCTCCGGAGGGTTTTCTTGGCTGTAATCTTTACAGAAGCTGCCATCAGGCCTTTCTCCTGCACAGCAGTTGGGTAGGTTGGAGCCACTGATCAGCAGCCAAAAGCTTAACAATTTTTCCACCAAATAATCTATAGGTGAAATGCATTCATTTCTCTTCCCTCCTTTTACAACGATAGTAATACACGACCTAAACCAAAAAACCAAACCCTTCCAAAGAGTAGCTGGTGGGTTTGAACCGCTGGCCTTCTGGTTAGCAGTCAAGTGTCTTAAGCACTATGCCACCAGAGCTCCTGTTGTTGTTGATGTCTGCCATCCAGTTGGACCCAACTCATAGCGACCCCTCCTTGGGTTTCCAAGGCAGTATCACTATGGAAGTAGATTGCCCAACCTTCCCTCCAAGGAGCGGCTGGTGGGTTTAAACCGCCAGCCTTCTGGTTAGCAGTCAAGTGCCTTAGGCACCACACTACCAGAGCTCCTAGCAAAACTCAATTCCTTCACTGGCTTCTAGATCCCATTCGATTTCACCTAGTTAGAGGGTCTGCTTGCACCAAATCTCATTTTTTCCTTCTCTTTAACTTTTCCCTCTCTATTAGATCCTACCCATTAGCATTTAAACATATTCATGTTACCTTAAATCCAGGAAGACACTTCACTCTCCTCTAAACCAGTAACACACTTAAAAAAAAAGTGTTTAGGATGATAGAGCAAATTGGAGCTATCAATTACATGTACATAGTTATTACGTGTCGATAAGGTACATAGTCTGTTTTTTCTACTAGCAAAGGGTTAAAAAGACATACATATTTAATTCACGCAACAGAAAGTTCAAAAACTAATTTTGTGAGGAATATGAAGTATCAGTACTCATTTTAAAAAAGCAAAGTGTAACTATTTGGATTTATTGCCTAACAAATAGTTAATAAAAACTAATGATTGTAAACAAGTGCACATAGCAGTTCATGATTCTAAACTTTCCATTACCCCAAAAAATAATACATAGGAAATACAGAGTTTGTAGTAACAGATTTACAACTAAGTTCTATATTGTAATTAAAATCTAGGAAGACTCCAGAGGCCTAGATGTGGAAGAATAGTTTGTTGGTACATTAATATGATACATTAAAATTACCTCCAACAAATTGTTCTCTAAATTAATATTTATCGAATTAACTAAGGAGTTGCTTCTTGATTTTTAAATTATTGGATGCCTTAAGTTAAATAAAGGTCTGGAATTGATTCCTACACTGTTAATTCTTTTTCCAATTTTTCATGAATATTTTAAGTTGGTTTTCATGCCAATTAGGAAGCATTTTCCAGTCAATTTGTTGATGAAAACTCCACTGATTAACAAAAAGAATAAAAAGCAGAACAAAAAAATCATGGTTTAGATCACACATACTTTTTCACATAAATAGTTGACAGTTGAAAAAGAAGACCATAAGTATGAAAAGTTAGAGAGTAAGAAATGAGAAAACTATAAAAGGAGGAAAAAGAAAGCAGTAGGCATTTGCCAGCCAGTGAGGGTGAAAGCTCACTATGCCTATGAGAGGCTAGGAAGAAAGAAAGAACATCTATATAATATGTTTGTGTCTGTCCAAATCTAAACACCACACAGATGCACTCAATAAATGCATGGTGTAATGTGTACGGCATTTGGCTGCTAACCAGAAGGCTGGAGGTTCAAAGCCACCAGCTGCTCTGCAGGAGGAAGATGAGGCAATCTACTTCCGTAAAGATTTAATGCCTTGGATACCCAATGGGCATTGCTATGAGTCAGAATAAACTCAATGGCAGTAGGATTGGTTTTTCTAACTACATAAAAATCTGAACTGGCTATCAATTTTTCAAAATTGACTGGACAAAGAAAGTTCCCATTTAAAATTTCTCACTTAGAAGGAATGTGGCTACAAAAATTGCATACAGGCAACATCTTCTGACCTCTTCCAATCTCAAGAAGGGGTAACAGAGTCACCGTCAATAGCCCAAGGCTTATTCCTATGAGGCCAGACATGTTGCCACCCTCCAATCTTTTTGCCCATTCTGACACCAGCTGTTCCTCCCACAGCACTCACTGTTTCCCACTGGATTTGCTAATTCATTGCAAAGGCCACACAGAACTCACAGACAATGCTCATGATTATGGGGTTTATTAGGGAAGTAACAGGCTACAATTCAGGTACAGGAATGCACTCAGGACATAGTTCTTCAATCAGGACAGGTCTCTTCTCTGTTATGCTCTAAGGCTCTCCTCTTTGGCCCTTGACCTCTCAACCTGGCCTCTGCCCCGGTCGGGTAAGTGTTACAGAGCTGTTTTAGCTCTGCCAATTGATACACCTAGGTGCACCCCACTCTGCTAGCAAGCCTCCTCCTGTCCAAGGCACTCAACTTTCTTGCTCTGTGGGCCAGCAAGGCCACCACTCTGTCCTGTCCCTCTTGGTTCCACTGCCATTGTCTCTCCGCCAGTCGTCTCTGCCAGGGCATCTCTGCCAAGGAGGTCCAGTACAGGGATCTCAGGTCCAATGAAGCGCTCCACTCCAACTCCAGCTCTTCTCTCTTGATGGCAGTGAGATTCCCCCCTTCTGCCTCTAGGAAGGCTCATTTTAAGCCTGGCAGAGTGACAAAACTAATCAATCCCAACATTAGCGTTCCCTACACCTATTTGCATGGTCCCGCCCAGTAATCTAGTGGGAGTCACAAAAGCCATGGCTGGAAAAGCCACACCAAGTAATTCACTGCACCACAGTTACAGAGGACAAACCACGGCAACTGGGTATTTACACTAAAGCCCTGCTAAGATTTCTTTCCAACATCAGAACTGAACACCTTACACACTTCATAAGTGATCATGCTGAGGATCAAGAATGAAAATAACCAATGCAGAAGTTCTCCTGCTTCTTGGTCGTCATTTTATACAACTCCCCAGTGGAAGATAACCCATTGCCATGGAGTGGATTCCAACTCATGGTAACCTTATGTATTACAGAGTAGAACTGTTCCATAGGGTTTTCTTGGCTATAATCTTTATGGGACTAGTTTGCCTGGCCTTTTCTCCCATGGTAGTATTGGGTGGATTCGAACTATCAACCTTTAAGTTAGTAGCTGAGTGCAAACCATTTGCACCACCCAGGGATCTTAGTGGAAGATTAACAGGGGGGAAATATGTTGTAGCCATAATCAGTTAACAAAAACTATTTTCTTCTATTTTTATTTCAGGAAGAGCTACACCATTTCCTCGTAAGTATATTATTTGTAATTCCTTCACGTAAGGATTATTATAATATATATGGGACTTTTATTAACTCTGCTCGTTTTCAGTGGGGACAAGATAAGAATATTACTGAATTTCTGGAAATTAAACCCCACTAAACTATAGAAAGTATAGCTTGAAAATTATGTTATCATTGTTTCAAGTCAACTTGGAATTAATAAAATTGGATTTTATTAATATAATTTTTTATTAATGCTTAATTGGAATTAAGCACTAACATATAATAAATAGTATCTTACTCAAGGAAGAAAAAAACACATACTAAAGCGTTTAAATTAAATGAATTGAAGAAGAAAAAGGAAAGTAGAAAAAATAAAGTGAAGAAGAAAATATTCATTAAATAACAATGGCAAAAACAATTGAGAAAGAGGAAGTAAAGCTATCTCTATTTAAGGATGATATGATCTTGTACACAGAAAACCCAAGAGACTCAGCAACAACAACAACAAAAAAAAAAACCTACTGGAACTAATAGAGAGGTTCAGCAAAGTGGCAGGATACAAGATCAACATACAAAAATCAGTTGGATTCCTCTTTACCAACAAAGAGACCTCTGAAAAAGAAATAAGGGAAACAATACCATTTACAATAGCTACTAAAAAGATAAAATATCTAGGAATAAATCTTACCAGAGACACAAAAGACCTATACAAAGAAAACTATAAAACACTACTACAGGAGACAAGGGATCTACATAAATGGAAGAACCTGCCTTGTTCATGGATAGGTAGACTGAATATTGTGAAAATGTCAATATTACCTAAAGCAATCTACACATTTAATGCCATCCCAATCCAGATACCAACACATTTTTTTAAGAACATGAAAAAAACCAATTATTAACTTCTTATGGAAAGGAAAGAGACCTCAGATAAGCAGAGCACTATTGAAGAAGAACAAAATGGGAGGTCTCACGCTCCCAGATCTTAAAACCTACTATACAGCCACAGTAGTCAAAACAGCGTGGTATTGGTACAACGATAGACAGATAGACCAATGGAACACAATGGAAAGTCCAGAAATAGACCCATCCATCTATGGACAGCCAATCTTTGACAAACGTCCAAAACCCATTAAATGGGGAAGAGATAGCCTCTTTAACAAATGGTGCTGGCAAAATTGTATATCCACTTGCAGAAAAATGAAAAAAGACCCATACCTCACCCCATACACAAAAACAAACTCAAGTTGGATCAAAGACTTAAATGTAAAACCCAAAATTATAAAATTCATCAAAGATAAAATAGGGGCAAATCTAGGAGCCCTAATTTATGGCATAAATAGACTATCAAACATAACCCAGAATGCACAGGAAATCAAAGAGAAGCTACATGACTGGGACCTTTTAAAAATTAAATTCTTACGTGCATCAAAAGACTTCGTCAAAATGGTATAAAGAGAACCTACAGATTGGGAGAAAATATTTGCCTATGACGTATCTGACAAAGGACTTATCTCCAAATCTATAGAAAACTTCAACACCTCAACACCAAAAAGACAAACAATCCAATTCAAAGATGGGCAAGAGACAGGAACAGACACTTCACTAAAGACGATATCCTGGCAGACAACAAACATATGAGAAATTGCTGATGATCATTAGCCATTACAGAGATGCAAATCAAAACAAAGATATCATCTCACCCCAGCAATAATAGCAAAGTTCAACAGGACAGAAAATAACAAAAGCTGGCGAGGTTGCAGAGAGATCGGAACTCTTATACACTGCTGTTGGGGTTGTAAAATGCCAACAACCATTGTGGCAAATAGTATGGCGTTTCCTTAAAAAACTGAAAATAGAAATACCATTTGACCCAGCAATTCCATTACTAAGAATATATCCTAAAGAGATGAACAGATATATGCACACTTATGTTCATCGCAGCACAATTCATTATAGCAAAGAGATGGAAACAATGTAAATGCCCATTGGCAGGTGAATGGATAATCAAGTTATGGTACATTCACACAACGGAATACTATGCTACATTAAAGAACAATGAAGAATATGCAAATCATCTCACATCATGGACGACCCTGGAGGACATTATGCTGAGTGAAATAAGTCAATCGCAGAAGGACAAATATTGTATGAGCCCATTACTTTAAAAAGACAAAGAAGGGTTTGCTTAAGGAAGGGAACTCACTTTGCAGGTTACCGGGGTAGGGAGGGAATAATTTTGGGCTAGTTGAGGGCCACACACTAAGGTGGGTAAGGGGAGGGATGGTATGGAAAGAGTCTGTGACCACCATGATAACACTGAGGAAAGGGAGGACACTGAATTGTGCACATAAGATATAGACGACAGAGGCTAATACCAGTATATCCGCAATACTGCATTATCATTAACACTAAACACCAGGCTATAGATAAACACATGAACATCTGAGATCAGATGGGGGTCAGTGAACAGGATTATACTCTAGACCAAGGACAGATTCAGCTGAGGCTAATCTTGCACAGATACCAGTGACACAAAACACTTGCAATCCTTACAGAAACAACAGAAGACAGACATAGATCAATCCCTCACAGACAGTCAGACATTGTAGGAGAGAAATCCAACAGATCTATTGACTCAGGACCATAGTATTGGGGGACACCAGACTCAATTAGCACAATAAAATACATAAAAATCTTGTTTCACAACCTACATTGGTGAGCAGCGACTGGGGTCTTAAAAGCTTTTAAGCGGTCATCTAAGATACAGCTAATGGTCTCCTATTGTAGGAAGTGAAGAAGAGTGCAGAAAACCAAGGGCATTTGGAAGCAATCAGCCCTAGGACATGATGGACCTCAAGACCAGAAGAACTAGATGGTGCCTGGCTACCAATGTCAACCACTCAGGGAAGGATCAAAACTGGAGATCCTGGATAGAGTGGGAGGAAAAATGTGGAACAAAATCCAAAAACACAATAATGACGAGAATTACTGGTCAGATGGAGTCTGGTGGGACCCCCAATACTATGGCCCTGGGATACACTTTGGGCCTGGAATAAAACGCACTCCCAGGGCTTGCTCTCACCCCAATAGTAAATAAGACCACTCAACTACAAGCAGACCACTCAACTCAGGATGCACACCCACATACTCTATGGAGATGAATCCCTTGGAACAATCGACCACCACAGGACACCAGGGGGCAACATTCACATGGAGGAAATGCAAGACACACAGGAGTGCATAACTTTTAGGGGCATGGGGAGAGGAGGGGTACTGGGCAGGGAGGGCAGGAAAGTGGGTTAGGGTTGGGGATGGTAATTGGGGAGTGAAACCAAATGTACACGAAATGTTGAACATAAAACAAACTCTGCTCTGTAAACTTGCACCTAAAGCACAATTTAAAAAATAATAATAAATGAAGTTTTTAAGTTAAATGAATTGAAGAAGAAAAGGAAAGTAGAGAAAATAAAGTGAAGAGGGAAATATTAATTAAATAACAATGGAAGTTTATACTAGTCCCGTGAGGTACATCTGGGAGGTAGGGCAACACAGGGAGAAGTGAATAAAAGACTGGATGATACATGTGTTTCTCCCAGGACATACAAACTTACAGAACATGATTGGAGAGAAAATGATTTTTAAAAATAAATTAAATGGAAGGAGAAAAGGTAGAAAATAAAATAAACTGGATAAGAAAATGGAAACAACAAAGTATTTAAAAATCAAACTGACTCAATCATCTCCCAGTAAACGGGGTAGCACTTTGATATTCTCATGCAACTTCAAGCTTTGCCACTGGCTGAGTCCCACAGTACCTGCTATTTAGCCTTTCTAACACTTTTACAACAACAACACTTTTACTTTCTTGACTTTTTAATTTCTCCTTTTTCATGTAGCACTATCAGGTCTTCAATTCCACAGGCAGTCACTTTAACCACTTACAGGGCAATATCTTCAAACCCTCTGGCCCACATTTTTTTCCATCACAACAGTTTGGCATATTGTTTTGATCAATTCCATTGATTGCCTTCTCCATACCTGCACTTCCAGAGCTCTGGAGAGCATCACCAACTATGCAGACACCAGCTCAATGGATGCTCAAAGCTGCCTCTCAGTCATTACTTGTCCATCATCAGCTTGCTCTCTCCTCCACAGACACTATTTGAAACCTTCCTGGTACAAATTAATGTAAAACACACTCCATACCACTCACTCTCCAAAGAGGCCATGCATCCTGTTGAAAAGAAAAATAAAAACATCACATATGATCCCTATATTTCTCCCACTAAATAACCTGTAAGTGGAATCCATGCATTTCTCTTGCTTCCAATGGCAACCATATCTCTCCTATCAAAGATCAGCTCCTCCTCTGGGGATCAAGATCCCATCTGCTCTCCCCAATTCTGGGAGCTCTCTCTATTAGTCATCTCACTCTGCTGAATCTTCAGCGGATGATAGGTGTCATCCTACCTATCAGTATCACAGGTTCACTTTATTTTTATACATTCATTTTTTATTTATTATTTATGCCACTTTATTTTCATACACTGTTTTAATCCACCCCCCTTACAACAGATGTCAAGAATCATCACGATGCCCTACTTACATTAATGATCTAGATTATGCTCCCTTTGAAACTTCTGAGTTATTTCTCTAGGAGGTATACCTGAGAGTGGTATTGTGGCACCTGAAAGTGGTATTGTGGCAGATAAGATCTCCCTTTATCATGATGTTGCTTTTGGTCCAGTTGTGAGGATTTCTGTTCTCTTTATGTTGAGGTATAATCCATACAGAAGACTGTAGTCTTTGATCTTCATCAGTAAGTGCTTCAAGTCATCTTCACTTTCAGCAAGCAAGCTATCATCTGCATATCACAGGTTGTTAAGGGTTCTTCCTCCAACCCTGATGCCATGTTCGTCATATAGTCCAGCTTCTCGGATTATTTGCTCAGCATACACATTGAATAAGTATATTAAAGAATACAACCCTGACATACACGCTTCCTGATTCTAATCCATGCAGTATCCCCTTGTTCTGTTCGAATGACACCCTCTTGGTCCTTTTGGTTCCTCATGAGCACAATTAAGTGTTCTGGAATTCCCATTCTTCTCAATGTTATCCATACTTTGACATGATCCACACAGTCAAATGCTTTTGTATAGTCAATGAACCACAGGTAAACATCTTTCTGGTATTCTCTGCTTTCAGCCAAGGTCCATCTGACATCAGCAATGATATCCCTCGTTCCACATTGTCTTCTGAATCTGGCTTGAATTTGTGGTAGTGTCCTGTCATATTGCTGCAACTGTTTTTTAATTACCTTCGGCAAAATTTTACTTGTGTGTGATATTAATAATATTGTTCGAAAATTTCTACATTCTGTTGGATCACTTTTCTCTGGAATAGGCACAAATATAGATCTCTGGCATAGTGGGTAAGGCATGTGGCTGCTAACCCCAAGATCGGCAGTTCAAACCCATAAGCTTCTCTGTAAGAGAAGATGAGGCAATCTATTTTCATAAAGATTTACAGTCTTGGAAACCCAATAGGGGTCACCATGAGTCAGAATCAACTATATGGCAGTGGGTACAGTCAGTTAGCCAGGTAGCCGTCTTCCAAATTTTTTGGCATAGATGACTGAGTGCTTCTAGCATTGCATCTATTTGTTGAAACATCTCAATTGGTATTCCATCAGTTCCTGGAGCCTTGGTTTTCACCAATTCCTTCAGTGAAGTTTGGACATCTTCCTTCAATACCATTGGTTCTTGATCATATGCTACCTCCTGAAATGGTTGATTATTGACCGATTCTTTTTGGTACAGGGACTGTGTATTCCTTCCATCATCTTTTGATGCTCCTGCACCATTAAATATTTTGTCCATAGAATCCTTCAATGTTGCAATTCAAGGCTTGAATTTTTCCTTCAGTTCTTTCAGCTTGAGAACTACTGAGTGTGTTCTCCCCTTTTGGTTTTCTCATTCCAGGTCTCTGCACATCTCATTGCATTATTTACTTTGTCTTCTCAAGACACCCTTTGAAATCTTCTGCTCATCTCTTTTATTCCATTATTTCTTTGCTTTAGCTACTCTATAGTCAAAAGCAAATTTCAGAATCTCTTCTGACATCCATTTTTGTCTTTTCTTTCTCCCCTACCTATTTTAATAACCTTTTGTTTTGTTCATGTACGATGTCTTTGAGGTCATCCTACAATTCGTCTAATCTTTAGTCATTAAGCATGTTCAATGCCTGCTGGTGAGTTCAAGTATCATAGGTGAAATGCAGATGATAATAGCAGTCACCATATAAACTCATTCTAAAAGCAATCTTCAAAATTTCAGATCATAAATATAAAGAAGTTTGTAAGAAATCTAGAAGTCTTGGTTCCTGGAGTAAGAAAGAAACGTTAAACAATGCAGGAGGAGGTAAAGGCTATTTTGAGAGCACATCTGGAATTTTATTGAGAAAGGACATTACATACTTCATGGAAGTCAGGCAACATCTTGCTCAAATCCATCTCATGAAGAGACACACTAAGATTTTATAAACTGAATGTCCTCAAGTTTGTTCTCAACATCATCCCCATCTGATTCCCATGTTAGGTCTGTGGGGAAGGAAGGGTAAGTAGTGTCAAAATGAGAGAAGGTTAGAAAAGCATATAGGGCCCAATTATGAAGAATCTTATAAGTCATGTTAGGAGTCTAGGTCTTAGAAGGATTATTCAAAGACTACATGATCAGAAGTACATTTTAGAAATATGGTGTTAGCAATGTGATGACAAAGCTCAGAGGACAGCCACATATGTGATGACCACCTCATCCTTACAGCTTCTCTCATTGACAAGGGGATGGATTTTGACATGGAACCAGTTTTCCAATGTTGTAGTGAAAAAAAGACAAAATTAAGGTGGAATATCCTAGGAAAAATAAACCAAAGATCCTAAATAATTCAGCAGAGGAATGCAAAACCTCCATTTGAAATTCTACTGTAAGAAACCATTCTCCAAGTCCCAGGAAAAAAACACTTGTTTACTTTTTCACCTTTTGTAAGTATATTTTGGGAGCAGTTGAATCACCTAAGAGAAAGTTATTTTCAACTTCTAAATTCTAGTTTCCTTTATAAGAATGAATATAGAGTAAAAAAAAAATTAATACTTCTATGGTTATCTATAAGGAGCTCTGGTGGCATAGTGCATAAGGCATTTGACTGCTAACCAGAAAGTTGATGGTTCAATCCTACTAGCCACTCCACTGAAGGAAGATGGGGCTATCTACTTCCATAAAGATTTACCACCTCGGAAACCCAATGGGGGTCACTATGAGTCGGAACGGACTCGGTGGCAGTGAGTTTTTTGTTTGTTTCTTTGTTTATAGATTTCTATAATATCCTGATAATAATAAACAGAACACATTTCCAGTTTAAATGTGTTTTATGAAAAAAAGATAAATGAGTGAAAAGAAAAATGAAAGAAGGAAAACTTAAATGATGCTTAAATTAATGAAGTTCTGAATTTCAACTCCCTTCCAATGGAAGCAGCAGTCAAGAAATCAGATGATGTATTGCACTGGGCAAATCTGCTGCAAAGACCTTTTTAAAGTGCTGAAGAGCAAAGATGTCTTTTTGAAGACTAAGGTACGCCTAACTCAAGCCACTGTGTTTTCGATTGCCTGATATGTATGTGAAAGCTGGACAATGAATAAGGAAGACTGAAGAAGAGTTGATGCTTTTGAGTTGTGGTGCTGGCGAAGAATACTGAAAGTACCAGGGACTGCCAGAACTAACAAATCTGTCCTGGAAGAAGTGCAGCCAGGATGTTCCTTGGAAGCAAGAATGGCCAGACTTCGTCTCACCTACTTTGGTCATGTTGTCAGAAGGGACTACTACCTGGAGAAGGATGTCATGCTTGGTAAAGTGGAGGGTCAGTGAAAAAGGGGAAAGCTGTCATCAAGATGGATTGACACAGTGGCTTCAAGGATGGGCTCAGATATAGCAAGGATTGTGAGGCTGGTGCAGGGCCGGGCAGTGTTTCATTCTGTTGTACATGGGGTCACCATAAGTCAGAGCTGACTTGACAACACCTATCAACAACAACATT
Source organism: Orycteropus afer afer (assembly GCF_000298275.1). NCBI lineage: Eukaryota > Metazoa > Chordata > Mammalia > Tubulidentata > Orycteropodidae > Orycteropus > Orycteropus afer. The sequence goes on from NW_006921881.1 coordinate 559,755, forward strand.
GAGAAGTGTTAAGCAAACTCAATTTTGCTTTATTAAAAAATCCGGGATCTAATTTCAGAATAGAAATTTAGGAAGTTGTCTGTGTATGACCATTTCTAAAATAAGATAAAGCTATTAGTATTTTCATGGCTTTGAAATACAGCTTTCCTATTGGTGTTTGTCTACTCAACAGAATAGTAAAGATATAAAATATGTATTTAAGGATTTGCTTAAACTATTTTAATTTTAATTTTCCCCATCTGGAAATAAATACCTTTGTATACAGGTTAAAGCTTCTGACTGATTTTCCTAATCTGGAAAATCCAAAAAGAAAGGAAGTCTGTTGTGTCACTCAGGGCGGATCCCTTATGTCAGGCACAGTGCCTGGAACACAGTGGACGGTTAATAAATATTAGTTGAATGAACCACTGAAGAAATGAAAGGATGAATGAAGGAAGAAATAGATCAACAATGCAGATTATATGCAACTTGTTCCACACAAAACCGACACTATACTCTTTGCCATCAAGATGATTCTGACTCATGGCTACCCCAGAGGACAGAATGGAACTGCCCCCTAGGCTTTCCCAAGGCGGTAGTCTTTATGGAAGCAGACTATCTGTCTTTCTCCTGAACAGTGGGTTCGAACCACTGACCTTTCAGTTAACAGCCGAGCACTCAAACACTGTGCCACCTTTTCCACTCAAAGCAACCTCAAATGTTGTGTTATTTTCTTTTGGGAGAATCAGTGTTATGAACTGACTCCTTTGCTGTTTATTTTTCCATACTATCTAACAGCTGCACTTCCAGTCTTTCTAATCTTAACATGTATAACTTCCCTCTCCTATTTGTTCTGAAATATGCTCAATTACTGACAATTTTTAGAAAGTATATGTTCTTTATGAACAGGAGAAAAATAAAAAGAGGTATGCAGTAAGGTATGTGGTAACACTGTCGGGGAAAAAGTGTCAAGCCTATTTGTCATTAGTTTGTCATTAGTATATTGAACACCAAAGAAAAATGGATGGGTTTGAATTAGGGTGTTGGCAAAGAATATTGATTATACCATGGACTGCCAGAAGAATTAAACAAATCTGTCCTGCAGCAACGCCAGAATGCTCTCTAGAAGCGAGGATGCTGAGAGTTTGTCTCTCATAATTTGGTCATGTTGTTGGGAGTGACCAGTCCCTGGAGAAGGGTACCATGCTTGGTAGAGGGTCGGTGCACAAGAGGACCACCCTCAATGAGATGGATTTACAGAGTGCCTGCAACAATGGGATCAACAGCAGTAATTGTGAGGATGACACAGGACTGGCAGTGTTTCGTTCTGCTGTACAGGAGGCTGCTGTGAGTCGAAACAGACTGGACGGCACCTAACAACGATGTACTGACTTTCTACTCTGACACACACAAAAAAATAAATTAAAATAAGAAAGGGAAAATACATACCTGGGCTAGAGATGCAAAAGCATTATTGCTTGAGAAAAATTAAGAGAAAGAAAAGGAAAAGGGACTGTTCACATGTTGAGAAATTCTACCTCAGAAATGAGTCAACTTGTGAAAATGTGTAAAAGTGCGAAATGAGTACCATCTTTCCTATGCTTCCTCCACGCTCTTCAAAGTTGCCAGATTGCTTAGAAATACAAATAAATTTGCTTTAGTCCTAAGTGTCCCTTTTTTGTTTTGCTTTGTTTTAATGTTATTTCTAGAAGAAAACTGTATTGAAAACAAGAAGAAAAAAATATCTTGTAATTTGTCTATATTATTTTTATTTTTTTTTTTTTTTTAGGAACAACTTCAGATTCCATGAGTAAGTATCTTTGCATTTCTCAATTCTGGCATACCTCAATTTCTTATGGTGTACAGAGAACTTTTTCAATGTCTATTTTTCGGTTCAGTGTCTATCATTTAATTCAGACTCAGATATCTCTGTCTCCTTTGTGTTCATTTTATCTAGAATTCCCACAGTTCACTGATGAATTTTTGGAAAGGAAAATGTTTAAAATACTAATTAAAGAACAAGAAACAAGAGAAGTGCCCCCCTGATATTTAATACATTTTAAATTTAAATGTTTTAAAATTCCATTTAAAAAAAAGAAAAGAAAAAAGGTGCAAAATGAATTTGGAAGTATGATATTTGAAAGAAATTAATAAATTTAGGAAACTGTGGCTTATAGTTAGACAAATGTCACAATCCTTGAAGGGTTTCAATTCCCAACAAGAAGGTGAAAGGGAAAAACAAAGGCAGTTGTGGAGAAAGAGGAGTAATTTTCTTCCCAGCCATCTTAAGTTCTATCTAGACCAGGACTAAAACCTCACAGCATGTGCCATCAAAGATTTGGTGGCCCTGGGACCCAAACCACTGATGTTCTTTTTTTTTTTTTTTT
>NW_006921881.1:573638-574114 GCF_000298275.1 Orycteropus afer afer
CTGCTGTATGGAAAGTGAATTTGCTCTGTAAATCTTCACCCAATTTAAGAAAAAAAAAAAAAAGGTTTCTTTAGAAATATATGAAAGACATGTTTGTTATAAAGGATCAGAGAAGTTGGATTGCCCTACCAGTTAGGGGTTTTTTGGTTATGTCTGTGATTTGAAAGTCATAAAGTTCACCTAGACACATTAGTTGGAAAGGTGGCCCTCAATGTATTTTGGGGTGAAAAAAAAATACTGGACATGGTCCAAGCTGATGCCATTGCAGTAGCTGCAAAGTATTTAGTAGGGGACATTGGTAGACACAGCCAACAGTCTGATGATGTGTAAGATAAGTGTATGGGTAAGTTACTGGGTACTAATAGGTCCTTCAGGGGGATGTGTTGTTGTTGTTTGCCGTCGAGTCGGCCCCGACTCATAGCAACCCCTCCTTGGGTTTCCGAGGCAGTATCACTACGGAAGTAGGATTGCCCAAC
>NW_006921881.1:574214-577174 GCF_000298275.1 Orycteropus afer afer
GGACTAATACAATATTTGTCCTTTTGTGATTGACTTACTGCACTCAGCATAATGTCCTCCAAGTTCATCCACATTATGCGGTGTTTTGCAGATTCTACATTTTTCTTTAACGTTGCATAGTATTCCATTGTATGTATGTACCGTAGTTTGGTTATCTATTCCTCAGTTGATGGACATCTAGGTTGTTTCCATGTTTTTGCTATTGTAAATAGTGCTGTGATGAACATGGGTGTGCATGTATCTGTTCTTATCATGGCTCTCACTTCTTTAGGGTATATACCTAGTAATGAAATGGCTGAGTCAAATGGTATTTCTAATTCCAACTTTTGAAGGAATTGCCAAACTGTTTTCCACAATGGTTGTACCATTTTACAGTCCCACAAGCAGTGTATGAGAGTCCCAATCTCTCTACAACCTCACCAGCATATGTTATTTTCTGTCTTGGTTGAACCTTGCTACTTGTGCTGGAGCAAGATGGTATCTCATTGTTGTTTTGATTTGCATCTCTCTAATAGCTAATGATCATGAGCATTTGTTCATATGTTTGTTGGCCACTTGAATATCCTCCTTGGTGAAGTGTCTATTCATGTCTTCTGCCCATTTTTAATTGGATTTTTTGTCTTTTTGTTATTGAGCCACTGATATTCTAAAGAAAAGATTATCAACGCTAAATAAAGCAGATCAAAATAAAATTTTTAACTTTAGAAATATTTGTAGTAACCCTTAATAATGCCCCTTTCCATTACCTTAATGTAAAAATACCTTGATCTTGAACAATCTAAGAGAATAATATTATCACTTAGACAGAAGAGAGTTCTTATTTCTTCATTTCTCCTGCTGGAGTATTACATAACATTATCTTAGAATAAACTCTTGTGAATAACAGGAAAATATATAGAAAGGGGAAAAATACTGATAAAATAATTCACTTACCATAAAATTTGGAATTCATCATGATTTAAATCAGATTGGGCAAGTAGCAGAGAATAAAATAAGAGAGTTGTTGCAGAATAAAGAGAAAAAAGAAGGGATTTGTTAATGTATAAACATCAGTCTACTGAAGGCTTTCAATTCTGAATTGAGGGAAGTAATAAAAAACTAGAATAGGCTCCATCTACTTAACAGACCCTGAAGGCCTAACCAAACTGAAGGTTCATAAAACCCAAAAAACAATAGTAATTATGGTTAGGTAGCCAATGCCAAGAGGAAGTAGGCCAGAGTGAATTGTTGAAAAAAATAAGTTTTATTGAATCATCTGTCCAGCAGATGGGCTGAGGCCTAAAGCAGCATAGGCCCTGATCCAGTCTCTGCAGGGTGCTTAGTAGTGTTTTAATGTGGGAAGTAGAGTGTCTGTTTCAAAAGAGCCAATCCTTAAAGGGTCTGTAAGCTCTGCCTTTGCATAGGTGGGGAGGGAGCTGAGTGCACAGGCAGAAACTAAGTGCAGGAGGGTCAAGAACAAGGCAGAAGTGGAAACTGAAACAAAGAGGAGCCCAAACCCATGGAAGCTGAGTGTAGGGGGTGGGAACATGACAGGCAGGAACTGAACAGGAAGAGGAGAGGCAGAAGCTGAGTAACTACAGGCTGAGTAGAGACTTAACCTGTTATTCCAGCCTTTTACCTTTCTTTTTTTTTTTTTTTTTTTTTGAGCCATAGCTGGGATGCAGGGAGAGTGCACCCGCAGCTGCATTCTGCAGAGCAGCAGGGGAAGAGTGCAGGGAGGAGCGTGGGAAGAGTGCGCCATCCCCCACCGTGGCTACCACTGGAGCCCTGATGGCTGCCATCGCAATCGGGACAGGGTCCCTGCCTGGGGACCGGGACTGGGGCATCCCGGGTGCAGCCAAGGGGCACTGAGCCCGTGGGGGTAAATGTTGTAATGCAGCACCCACCCACTATGCAGCATGGGCTCACAGGCAGTGGGCTGTGGGATGCTTCGAGAGCAGGATGTCTGACTTTTCTGCAGGAGCCTAAGCCCATGGAGGTCACAGAGAGACCACTCTGCCAGATCTCAGCCATGCTAACCTCCAGTCTCTCTTTCATTTGGGGGTTGCTGAGGGGTGAGGGTCTGACTTCTATAGCTGCATCAAGCTGTCAGTAGGCATAGAGTTGTCACTGCTGGAGAGAAGTCTGGGACAAAGGCTGCCATGGATTTGTTGGTGATTGCCTGTATATGGTTCTGTAAAAAAGAAGAAAGAATTCGAAGCATGTATTCCTCTTCCAGGAACAGTTGTTGTTAGGTGCCGTCGAGTCGTTTCCGACTCATAGCGACCCCATGCACAGAAGAACAAAACACTGCCCGATCCCGCGCCAGCTCCATGATCCCTGTTATACTTGAGCCCATCATCGCAGCCACTGTGTCAATCCATCTCGTTGAAGGCCTCCCCTTCTTTTGTCGACCTTCCACCCTACCAAGCATGACATCCTTCTCCAGGGAATGGTCCCTTCTGATAACATGACCAAAGTAGGTGAGACGAAATCTGGCCATTTTCGCTTCCAAGGAGCATTTTGGGTGCACTTCCTCCAGGACAGATCTGTTAGTTCTTTTAGCAGTCCATGGTATTTTCAGCATTCTTCACCAGCATCACAACTCAAAAGCATCAACTCTTCTTCAGTCTTCCTTATTCAATGTCCAGCTCTCACATGCATTCGAGGCAATTGGAAATATCATGGCTTATGTCAGGCGCACCTTAGTCCTCAAGGAGATATCCTTGCTCCTCTGCACTTGAAACAGTTCCTTCATGGTTGACCTTCCCAATGCTACACGTCATCTAATGTCCTGAATACTGCTTCCATTGACATTAATTGTAGAACCAAGCAATGTGAATTCTTTGACAACCTCAATCTTCTCTCCATTTATTGTGATACTGCTCATTGGTCCAGTTGTGAGGATTTTTGTTTTCTTTATATTGAGACGTAATCCATACTGCAGACTGTATTATTCAACCTTCATCAGTAAGTGCCTC
>NW_006921881.1:582194-587827 GCF_000298275.1 Orycteropus afer afer
ACGGAAGTAGGATTGCCCAACCTTCCTTCCGAGGAGTGGCTGGTGGGTTTGAACCGCCAGCCTTCTGGTTAGCAGTCAAGTGCCTTAGCCACTATTCTACCAGAGCTCCTTTCAGGGGGATAGTGTGTATTAAAATAGGGGAAAAAAGAAGAGGCATGATAAGTGGATTGATACATGTTGGTGATGCTAGGCTACTGAGGGGGTAGAAGTGTCCCAGATAATTGGATTAACTAGAGTAGGGTCGATGGGGTGTGGAGATGGTGAAGTAGTAGCAGGTGTGAGAAGCAGGAAAAAGGAGGAATCAAAATGGGATTGTTGGAGGACAGAAGAAGGTAGTGACACAGTTAATGAGGTCTGGAATTTGGCTACAATGTCTGCCAAGGATGGCGGTAGGGCACCTTGGCAGAAAGAGGAAGGAGTGTGTAAAAGGAGTCCCAAATATGCAGCAATTTATAATAGGTGTTGCTAAAGGTTGTGGTATAAGTCCTTCTACCTCCATAATAGAGACCAAGGAAGGGACAAGTGTCCCTGCAAATTTGGGGAGGGCAGAATAAGTGGCTCCAGTATCTATTAAAAATGAGGCAGGCTTACCTGCCACTGCCATTATTACCCATGGCTCTGTGGTTGAGAAGTCACTGGGGATTGTTCAGAGCCCAGGTACCCTCAGTCTTCAGCAGTGAGGGCAAGGAGATTAGGAAGCTCCAAACTGGACACAGAGGAGGGTATTTTTGGAACAGATGCAAATCCTGCCTCAAGGGGCCTGATTGCAGTCGGACTTCCAGTGTTCCTCCTTCCCACACACTGGGCAGGGCCCAGATGGGGTTCTCAGTTTGGGCAGGATTTGGTCCAATGGCCCTCTTTTCCGCATTTGAAGCACGGTCCCAGAGGAGGCTCAAGTTTACCTCTCCACGGTCCTGGAGGAGGTTTAAGAGTTTACCTCTCAAGGCCTGTTTCATGGAGACTTGAAGGGCAGTGGCTAGGAGCTGGGCCTTTGATCTCTTTTCTGTTTTGCAGTCTTAATTCCTTGTCTCTATTATTAAAGACCTTAAAGGCAAGGTTAAAAAGGTCCTTTTGAGGGGTTTGAGGCCTGGGTCCTGCTTCTGCAGTTTACATCTTATGTCTGGAGCTGAATGGAAAATAAAATGCATATTAAGAAGAAGAATTCCTTCCGGGGAGGTTGGATCAAGAGTGGTATATTTCTCAAAGTTTCTGTGAGGCAGGTGAAAAAGAAGGCGGGGTTTTCCTCAGGGCCTTGGGTCATCTGCCTGGGAAATCCATCTGATAGTTTTAACCTGGGTCAGTTCAAGGGACGGCTACAGACCCTAAGGGGTAAGCTGCATCTTGTCTATGGAGTTCATCTCCATGAGCCTGAGCTGCCTGCCAGACACGTTCCTTTTCTTCTGGGGTGAGGGAAGAGGTTAAAATGACATATTCAAATTCTTTGGTATAGGTGCTGGGGTCGGTTGAAAAGAAACCAAGGTGCTTCTCAATTTGGGACAGGTCAGACACAGAGAAGGGAACATGAACTCAGACAATACCTTTGACTCTAGCCACTTCATGGAGTGGGAGAATGGGAGCTGTGGGTGGGGCAGTTCGAGAATGAGTTTAGGGGGGAAAGAAGAGACAGAAGGAATAGGGTCTGAAGGAAGAGTGGGAAAGACATATGGAGGGGGACCCGTTGAAAGGGGAAAGGAATGGTCAGCTGGGTCAAAAGGAGTCTCAGATTCTAGTGGTTCCGAGTGAGAGGGAGTAGGGCCAGTAGAAGAGGGTTTGGAATGAAGCAGGAGGATTTGATAGGTGGAGCAGGAGTGACAGAGAGAGGGTGGGTTCGGAGGGTAAAGAAGGCCTGGACATAGCGGGTCTCTAACCACTTCCCATTACATTGACAAAAATTGTCCAAGTCACAGAGGACATTTCATTGTCTGATTTATATTGGGGCCAAGTGGTATTACAGGAAAAAATGAGATGCTTGGGCCGGATCTCTGAAGAGAGGCCAAGCTGCGGGAGATTCCTCAGAAGACACCCTAAAGGTGTAGACTTGGAGGGTGTTGACTGAGAATTACCCATTAAAATGAGAGAGAGAGAGGATAAGTGACACTCTGAATTTCTGGAGGTGTCAGGACCAAAGGAAAGGCATCCCCATCCTTTAGCCTGACCCCAAAGAGAAGAGTGAAACAACCCCTGTTCAGGCATTCAGACACAGAGGAGGTTTCAGATGGCAGAAGCCTAGGGTCCAAACCCAGAAGCAGAAGCTGGAGGATTTCTGGCCTAGCCCTAGATCTTGAGAGAAATCAGCAAATCAGAAATCCATGTGGGAAAGACAAATATCACTAACCGGAGATGAACTGGCTGGCCGGTGGTGGATGCAGGGTCAGCAATGGGAGGGAGAGATGCTCTCTGGGTTCCCCTCAGCAGGTCCAAGATTTTGGTACCAACTATGTTAGGCAGCCGATGCCAAGAGAAACTAAGCCAGAGTGAATTGTTGAAAAAATAAGTTTTATTGAATCATCTGTCCAACAGATAGGCTCAGGCTTAAAGCAGCATCAGCCCCATCCTGTCTCCACAGGGTGCTTAAGTAGTGTTTTAATGTGGGAGGTAGAGTGCCTGTTTCAAAAGAGCCAATCCTTAGTGGGTAGCAGGTCTGAAGGTGCTGCCTTTGCAAAGGCGGGGAGGGAGCTGAATGCACAGGTGGAAACTAAGTGCGGAGGGGGGCAGGGGAGGAACAAGACAGAAGCAGGAAGTGAAACAAAGGAGAGAAGTGGAAGCTGAGTGTAGGGGATGGGAGTAAGACTGAGGTGGGAATTGGACACAGAGAGGAAAGGCAGAAGCTGAGTTACTATGGGCTGGGTACAGAGTTAACCTATTAATTATTAAAGTAGGTTTGAGTCCACAGCACATTACTATAACTGAGAGGGTTCATTATCCTCTAAAAATTAATTTGTGGTGTAAATGGTGAAACGGTAACTGATCTGGAAAATGTAAAGTATTTCTTTGGTTTGTTCAGATGAGCATTTACAAACTCCTGGTAAGTTTTAAGAAAGTTCTAAAAAAACATACCAAATTTAAAAAGATAGAGAAATTACAAAATGCAAGACCCACATATACAAGAAGAAAAACAATAAAAGAAAATGATATATATATGTTTTTTAAAAAAGGTAAAATAATATCACAGCAAATCACTGAAGGATATCAATGTTCAATGAGAGGACAAGATTCATTCAGAAAAAAAAAAAAGAGATGCTAATCTCTTACATCGCATCTGTGATGAAAAAAAGGGGATAGGACTTTCTTGTTGTCGTTGTTGTTATGGGCCGTCAAGTCATCTCCAACTCGTTGTTGTTGTTGTTATGTGCCGTCGAGTTGGACCCGACTCAAAGCAACCCCTCCTTGGGTTTCCAAGGTAGTGTCACTACAGAAGTAGATTGCCCCCATCTTCCTTCCGAGGAGTGGCTGGTGGGTTTGAACTGCCAGCCTTCTGGTTAGCAGTCAATTGCTTTAGGCACTATGCCACCTAATATACAACAGAATAACAGAACAAAACACTGCTTGGTCCTGTGCCAGCCTCACTATCCCTATTAAACTGAGGCCATCACTACAGCTTGATCCTGTCTCCACATCTTGTTGAGGGCCTTTCCCTCTTTCATTGACCCCCCATCTTACCAAGCATGACATCCTTCTCCAGAGAATGGTCCCTTCTAACAACATGACCAAAGTAGGTGAGACAAAGTCTGGCCATCCTCGCTTCCAAGGAGCATTCCAGCTGCACTTCTTCCAGGACAGATTTGTTAGTTCTTTTAGCAGTCCATGGTACTTTCGGCCTTCTTCATCAACACCACAACTCAAAAGCATCAACTCTTCTTCGATCTTCCTTATTCATTGTCCAGCTCTCACATGCATATGAGGCAACTGAAAATACCATGGCTTGGGTTAGGCGCACCTTAGTCTTCAAGGTGATATCTTTGCCCTTCAGCACATTAAAGAGGTTTTTTGCAGCAGAGTTGTCCAATGTGATACGTCTTTTGATGTTTTGACTGCTGCTTCCATTGGCATTGATTACAGTACCAAGTAATAGGAAGCTTTTGACAACTTTAATCTTTTCTCCATCTATCCTGATGTTGCTTATTGGGCCAGCTGTGAGGATTTTTGTTTTCTTTATGTTGAGGTGTAATCCATACTGTAGACTGTAGTCTTTAATCTTCATCAGTAAGTGCTTCAAGTCATCCTCACTTTTAGCAAGCCAAGTTGTACTCTCTAGAAATCTCATTTTTGATGCTGTCCTTCAAAGACTATGAACTAGGAATTTATGTTCTTAGAAAACAAAATCTACTATATTGGCTGGCTTCTTTTTGACAGTATCTTTTAATATCCTCTGGTACAATTCCCAGTTTTCTGTTCACAGATATTCTGAGGGTTCTAGAAAACTTTTCCTCTACTGATTATTTTCACTTTTACCATAGAAAATCTTGAGATGGATGTATTTACTCAATACTCCCTTAGGTTACTGATGTTTTCAGAAAGGAAAGCCATTACTTATCCAAGAGTAAACAGTAGGCAAATGATATTGTTGGACTGATTAGAAAGTGTTACCAACGAAAACTAACAAGCTTTGCCTCAGAATTTATAAGAAAAGCAAGAAGCTTGGGATAGGAAAAGGGGAAAATAGAGTGGTTAGGAAAATAAAGATGATGCAGGAAAGAGAATAGTCCAAATGGTTTAAAATTCCAGGAGAGGTTGAGAGAAAACAGAAAGAGAAACTGTCTCTTCAAGCTTTACAATGGGAGTGTGGCAGCCCAGGAAGAAACATGAAGTAGAATTCAGAGTAACATATTTTTAGAAACTTCAAATATCCAAGATACTCTGAAAGAGTACTTTGGCGTTAGAAAAATCTGTAACAAGATACACAATGAGAATTTATTTTTCTCTTTAAGTATTATATTTAATCATTGTTCATAAAAGAACCATCATTTCTTTATTATTTCTTGCTCGCTCTCTGTTTTCCTCCCTCCCTCCCAATCTCTCTCTCTCTCTCTCTCTCTCTCTGCATATCCCCCCGCCTTTTATCTTGGACCAGGAGGCAAATAGACACGTAGTGAAGGTGATGAAGCAACAAGGCAGGAAAAAATTTAAGACTATTGACCTTCAACTTCTCTTATGTGCATAAGAAATCGAATTATTTTTGAGGAACTGGTATTTTGGGTTTTCTGTCACCCACAAACAAACCTAATCTGAACTGATACACTTTCCTACATCTGTCGTTTATGTTTTCTCCATTCATCTGTGGTATCAAAGCTGCACTGTTTCTTGGGATTTTTTTTTTTTTAATTGTGGTAAAATATATGTAACAAAAATTGCCATTTTAGCCATTTTCAAGTGTACAGTTTAGTGGCATTAACATTATCCATGAGATTGTGCAACCATGACCACTATTTCCAAACTTTTTCATCACCTCAAACAAATTCTGTACCCATTAAGTAATAACTCCCTATTCCTCTTTCTCCTCACCCCTTGTTGTTGTTGTTATGTGCCGTCGAGTCAGCCCTGACTCATAGTGACCCCTCCTTGGGTTTCCGAGGCAGTATCACTACGGAAGTAGGATTGCCCAACCTTCCTTCCGAGGAGTGGCTGGTGGGTTT
>NW_006921881.1:587927-589555 GCF_000298275.1 Orycteropus afer afer
ATGAAGAAAGCAAGAGATCACTAAAAAGACAAGAAAAGAAGAGAAGACCAAAATGGATGACAGAAGAGACTCTGAAACTTGCCCGTGAGCAGAGAGTAGCTAAAGCCAATGGAAGAAATGACAAGATAAAAGAACTGAACAGAAGATTTCAAAGAGCAGCTCGAGCGACAAAACCAATTGGTTAGGCCCCCAATGCCTGTGCTCAGTCCTGTTGTCAAGCCTAAAGTTACAAGAAGGGGGATTATAGTAAGGCCACATACGGACCTGGTAGAGAAACTGGTAAAGATTGGTTGTTAGGTGTAATTTCTATTTCTATTTCAGAGGTTAAATAGACCAAAGTACTCACTCCAGTATAGTTTGTGGGAAGACAGAGATACATGTTAGTTCCACACAGGAAAAACAGCCCTACCTTTTGTAAGCAAAAACACAGTATCTATAGAGAAGAGACATTGTAATTTATTGTTTTTGTTCTCCCAACCGGAGAGGGTGCCCTGAAGGGTGGCAGCAGTTAGTGGTTGGAGTGGGCCTGTCAGATTATGTTGGGGTTCAACTCTGTTTCCTATTAATAAAGGTTGTATTTTCAAAAAATATATAGAAATTGTTTTCTTCAAGCCAAAATTTAGAGGTGTTGGATAGCCACCTAGAAGAAGTCTTTTACAATCAGTGGTTGGAGACTGTGAACAGGGATGCCATGGGTGTAGTGAAAGGCATGCTGGTCCTGAGAAGTGAAGGGGGCTGCCTGTGTAACTTGGTAACTAGTGTGATCTTGGAAAGGCTGGATGGCTGTAGTAAGATTACAGAGGTCCTCTGACAATTTCCCAGGTTTTTGTGCTGATGTGTAGTTGGTTCTCATTTTATGCATATTGGTACCTGATAGGTTAATTTAGTATTGGTAGTTATTGGACCAAAAATAGGGGTTTCTTGGGGAGTTCTGGCAAGATGGTGGATAGGCAGAAAGACTGCACAGACCCTCTTCAACAAAGAAAAGGGAAACCAATTAACACAAACATGGAAGATAATCTTGGACCCCTGAGCCTTGAAGGGAAGGATATAGAAGTGGACTAAACCCCAACTAGCAAAAGAATTTGTGTAAAAATACCAAAAGAGGAGACAGACATAGCTGTGGTCTGGCAGCGATCCTGAGCAATCCTGACAGCACAGATAGCTTGGAGATTCCCGAGTGCTGGTAGGACTTAAGAATTAACCTAAAAATCAGCCCTGCTAGCCAGGGACTGCACAAAGCACTGCTCTGTTGGCTGGGGAATAAATGGAGAAGGTGAAGAGAAAGGCAGGCTGTGCTGTGGACTTTTGCCAGTCTGGAGGACACCGCCATTTTGAAGGTCTAAAAGCAGCTTGACTATTGTGGATATTTAAACACATTGGAAGGGCAAAGGAGAAGAACTGATGCAATGGAAGACATAATTAATGAGATTGAAGACAAATACCTGAATACCTCTTTGGAAAGGGATCAATCAGAAAAAAAAAATCTAAACAAAATGAAGAAAGCCTAAGGTTCATGTGGGATACCATCAAAAGGAATAACTTACGTGGCATTGGAATTCCAGAACAGGAAGAGAAAAACAAAACCACTGAGAAAATTGTCCAAGATTTGCTGGAGGAGAACTTCC